>NW_019417371.1:51207-61921 GCF_000390285.2 Anoplophora glabripennis | reverse complement strand
TAAAAAAAAGAATCGTAATGGGGTGCGATGAAGAGATCAGTTCACGTCTGGAACCCTGTTCCTACAAAAATCCCTTTATTCTCATAAACTATTTGTTTTAAATGTAATTTATTATAAATCCAATTCGTTATTTAAATTCCACATATGTACTACATTTCACCTCTGTACGCGCCACTGTTTATTGTTCCCTGCTCTACGATCAAGCTCGCCAGGTTAGTATTTGACGTATAACCGACCACTTCGTACACTCGATGCACCTGGCCGACTACAGCTAGTACCAGAACACAGTGCGTATGCGGCGGTATTTCAGATTTTACATTCAATTTCATTTTAAATTTGAAACGGTTCATCTTACGCCTCCTAAAAATGATGACACGATTTTCCTTTGATAAAAGACCGACAATTTTTTGCTCTACTTTGCATCGTATATCGTACTATAGTTTAGTGCAATTTTCAGTAGGCCAGGAAAATAAACTGAGAACTGACCAGTTCACGACTTTTTGTTTCGGCAAGCTGAATTTATCACTATAGATGCTAAACATTATGTACAATAACATATTAGTTTCCATAGTCATAAAAATGGGGGGAAGATTGTTTACAGGGTGGTTAATTGTATAATTTTTACGTAAATTCACAGTTTGTAACTCCATTGTTTTTCAACGAATCTTGACGATTTTTTTTGAACTCTTTTCATAAGCTTTCCGAATATGTAATAATATATAACTATATCACGTTCGTGCGTAGTATATTTCATTTTGCAACTAACAATAAGGCTAAAAATTAAAAAAAATTCCAGGTTGCAAATTTGAAATTAAAAAAAAAAGATAGATTTCAAGGCATTATTATGAAATCTACCTTGAAAAAAATCAGTGCGATTGTGGAAGATCCTCGGGATCGTCCAGACTAATAATTAGTTAATTCGTTTATAAGGCCATAACTTGTAAACTATTCAACTTACCGAATCCAGATTTCGTGTGAGTTATTAGACAGTGATAAGGAATGAGAGGATGCGATGCCAAAACGTTTTGGTAATAATAACGCAGGTTATAGATGTTTAATTCGAAAGTCATAAATAAACTTCTGTTTATAACTCTTGATCTAATCAATATTTTTTTACGCTTAAGGGCTAGTTTTGTAGGTCTTTTGAAGACGAAAAAAAGAGTACTATACTGTTTTCTCGTGGAAGTTATAAGCGAAAAACGTGAATTTACGTAAAAATTATACAATTAACCACCCTGTAAACAATCTTCCCCCCATTTTTATGACTGTGGAAACTAATATGTTATTGCACATAATATTTAGCGTCTATAGTGATAAATTCAGCTTGCCGAATCAAAAAGTCGCGTCCAACTCTATATTTCCTGGAAAAATCGGAAAAAAATTATAGGTGGATGTGATCTTTCACGGAGCTGCCACCGTGAGGTTCGACGAGACCCTGAAGAAGGCTTCCTACATCAACGTCAGGGGGGTCAGGGACGTAATAAAACTGGCCCGGCAGATGCCAAACCTGAAGTCCTTCGTCCACATCTCCACCGCTTACTCCAACTGCATCCACAGGGTCGTCAAGGAAGAGATATATCCGCCCGTGATGGACTACAGGAAGCTCCTCGACGTCGCGGATGCGCTCCCTGACGAAGTTCTCGACAAAATAACACCTCTGTAAGCAGCAGGGCTCATTGGTTGTTCGAATTCGACTCACGATCACTTTTTAGGTTTTTGGGGAAATATCCTAACACGTACACCTTCACCAAACACATCGGAGAAGACGTGGTGCGACAGGAAAGTGGAGGGTTACCCGTTGGAATACACAGACCCTCCGTTGGTAAGCTATAAAAGGGGTATCGGAAAGTTAGGTAATTTTTTTCTTCCTCCTAAACATGATTGATTTCAAAAATTCATTTTTGACGCTGGGTATTTTAAAAACAAAAGACAATATGCACGTGTCTCACAGGAAAAAACGTTTTATTTTCATTCAAGGAGGCCTATCACACACTTGTGGAAGAAGCGGACGTTTTATCATTTTTTTTCTACCCTTTTAGTGATGTCGACTTACAAAGAACCCCTAAAGGGTTGGAACAACAGCATTTACGGCCCTGCTGGCCTAATGATGGGCGCATACCTGGGCCTAGTAAGAACTTCACCATACGATACAGAGATCAAAACTCACATGGTGCCTGCTGACATGGTGGTGAATTCCATCGTAGCAGCAGCCTGGGACATTGGGGAAAATTTTATCCGAGAAAAAGACACGACCCCCACCATAACTGTCTACAACTATGATCTGGATCTGGTGAGAGTTTAGACCAGTCAAATTGTCGAAAATACATCGGTTTTTTACCAAAATTTACAAGGAGAAGGTAAGGTAGTCCGATTTTTGTAATTTTTGATATTTATTGTACGTGTAGTTTGGACCTTGAATAAGAATTTTTTGAAGTAGTTCGACGAAACGTTCATAAATTACCGAGATAATCGATTTTGAAGTTTTACCTGACAGCTAAATCCAGTAGATGTGACATATTTTTCAATTGGGAGCGTGGCCTAATTGGTAGCGTTCGAGACTGACAGTCGCAAGATCGCTGGTTACAGTCCGTCGCGTTACATTTTTTTTTTAAACGCACCATATGATTTTTTATTATTTTTTTCATCTCGAAAATTATGAACAAACGAAATATTATAATAAATACTTATGTATACAGGGTGTTCCAGATAGACCTTCAATTAGACGTTTCTGGAAAACTACGCGTACTGGAATTCTGAAAATTTATGTACGGGGGTTTCTCCTAATGTTCTATCGATTGAAAATATTGGCGTCGCCGTGGAACTTCCGGTTCTACCGGAAGTAGACGTCAACTCGCTTATTTCAAATGGAATGTACTATTTTTTATTTAATTTTTGGATTCTACATCGAATTTTAAGGTAAGTTTCATAACCTTACTTTATCCTTAAACTCAATAGTTTTTGAAATATTTTGACTTTTTCAAAATTTTTGAAAAAAACATACCTACACTTAATCGGTTCTATCTCCTCCAATTTTTAAGATAGGAAGCTGAAATTTTAGATGGTCAATACCAAAACGTGTCCAAATATCTGGAATATTCGAAAGTTGGTGCATGTTACACAGGGCGTCTAAAAAACACGGACCAATTGTGTCAAATTGAAAGTTTAATAACTCGCTTATTTTAAATAGAACACCCTGTGTTTTATAATGCCAGTAGATGCACCTGTTAATTCTCTTTCCATTGGTATAAGCATTCCCTATACCTATATCCCACCGATTTTAAGATATTTCAACATAAGTACAGAGACGAATATAATCCGACAGTTAGCTGTAGGTTGATTGTGGAAAAATATTTAAATGTCACCAAGTGTCATTACTTATTTAGCAGATTTGCTGTCATTGTTGTAAAGCGAGTTTGTCGATTTTCCAAATGTTTTCAATAACAATGGCATTCTCTGGGTACACACACGACGACTACACGTCGGTGTAAATCGTCAGGTTGCAAATGGTGTGTTAACATAAATGAAAATGGCTTCCATTTATGCTTCTTCAGAATTCTGTGAATAGTTCCTATTGATAGACGTGAATTTATTATAGCTGTTTTACATTGACAATTTATTCATCAATAAATTGATGAAGTTCTTCATCAATTAATTCACGAATTTATTGGTAAACAGTGTGGTTTTACACTGCTACAGACTTTGTCAAGTTTTTTGACGTATGGATCAGTTCTACCAATGAATTAAAGAAGCAAATAAATTTCAAATGTCACCTTTCCACTCATAATTGTAATGATACAACAGAGGTATCGTTCTGACACATATTATATAAATAATAGTTTTTGTAAATAACAAATCAGTAAAAACAATGCAAAACTAGCACGACGCCACACAATTATTTATATATTCCAATAACATAACCTCATTACTGGTCCGAGGTTGGAAATCTGTTGGGTTGGTACTTCCGAACTTCATGAATAAATTGACGAAAATTAGAACATGCCCTAATTCGTCAAGAACTTGATGAATAAATTGATGAAGTTATTTGACAGCTGATTTGGTGCATTACACTTGTCCAATTTTTTGATAAAGCGACTTCATCAATTAATCGATCAATAAATTGTCAATGTAAAACAGCTTTTATGCATCTCTAATTGACGCCTGTGGATAAGTGGTGAAAAATGTCAATACATTTACTTCATTTTCTTCGTTGTCCACAGATGTCTTACTTTTATCATGTTTCGGGAGAAACTTTCCATTCTCAGAACAATTTTTTAATAGTCTTCTGACCATATCATGACTTGGTCTGTGCTTATTTGGATATCTTTCTGCAAACACGCGACATGTTCTACTAACAATTCTATTACACTCCCCGTAAATGATAATTAAATTTAAAAAGTCGTCGTCTGTGTACCCAGAGTGCACCATTGTTATTGAAAACACTTGGAAAATCGACAAACTCGCTTTACAGCAATGACAGCAAATCTGCTTAATAAGTAATGACACTTGGTGACATTTAAATGTTTTTCCACAGCCAACCTACAGCTAACTGTCGGATGATATTCGTCTCTGTACTTATGTTCAAATATCTCAAAATCGGTGGGATTTAGGTATAGGGAATGCTTATACCAATGGAAAGAGAATTAACAGGTGCATCTACTGGCATTATAAAACACAGGGTGTTCCATTTAAAATAAGCGAGTTATTAAACTTTCAATTTGACACAATTGGTCCGTGTTTTTTAGACGCCCTGTGTAACATGCACCAACTTTCGAATATTCCAGATATTTGGACACGTTTTGGTATTGACCATCTAAAATTTCAGCTACCTATCTTAAAAATTGAAGGAGATAGAATCGATTAAGTGTAGGTATATTTTTTCAAAAATTTTGAAAAAGTCAAAATATTTCAAAAACGATTGAGTTTAAGGATAAAGTAAGGTTATGAAACTTACCTTAAAATTGGATGTAGAATCCAAAAATTAAATAAAAAATAGTACATTCCATTTAAAATAAGCGAGTTGACGTCTACTTCCGGTAGAACCGGAAGTTCCACGACGACGCCAATATTTTCAATCGATAGAACACTAGGAGAAACCTCCGTACATAAATTTTCAGAATTCCAGTACGCGTAGTTTTCCAGAAACGTCTAATTGAAGGTCTATCTGGAACATCCTGTATGTAGGAATATTCTTCAAATATTTCATTAAAATGCACAATTGGTTAATAAACAATATTTATTATAAACTAACAATAAGATTTCATTAAAAAAAAACAAACGAGGTCAGGTAGGATGTTCTTTTATTTTATATTTATGTTAGTATTTGACATTTTACGCAGTGTGGCACGAGCCAGAATGGTAACTATCATCAAAAAATGGGAAGCAGAAACTTTTTAAGCATCTAGCTTCCTTTCTTTTTCTTTTTCTGATCTCGAAAATTATGAACAAACGAAATATTATGAGAACTGTATGTAGGAATATTCTTCAAGTGTTTAATTAACATTTTGAGCTAAGTTTGTGGGTCGTCCACCTTGTTTTAAAAACCGCTTACAGAACACACCTGCTCGGGCATAAAAAGTTTCGGTAAATTCCACAAAGGGTAGAGAAGCATCGAAACTGTGTGATGAAAGAACAATCTTTCAAAATGTCAATGAAATTTGCTTCGACGTCGATATTTTGAAAACAAAATGCGTCTGTAAAAACATAACATTTACACGACATGCTAGATGCTTAAAAAATTTCTGTTTGTTGCATGTTTCTATGATAACTATCATTCTGGCTTATGCCACACTGCGTAAAATGTCAAATACTAAAAATAAAATAAAAAACCTACCTGACCTTGTTTGTTTTAAAGAAACTTTATTGTTAATTCATAATAAATATTGTTTCAACCAATTGTGCATTTTAATGAAATATTTGAAGGATTTTTCTACATACAGGGTGGGCCACCAGTAACGCCTCGGTCGCTAGTGACCAAACGGCAAATGTTACAGAAACCTGTATAGGTGGGTATATGTAGGTTAATTACGGCTACATATTAAAAATATTTTGAAATATACAGGGTGTCCAAGAAAAGCGTACCATATCAAAGTTATGTTTTTTTAAATGGAACACCCTGTATTTTACTGAATTTTGGAAAGCACCGTAAAAAAATAGGTGAACTTTATTAAAGGTTCTGCATACCTAGAACTTACAGTTTATGAGATATTTCAATTTTAGTGAAAATGCAGGCATAGCGGAGAAATTTAATATTAGCAATAAAAAAATAATTTTAAGGAAGCAGCTTTGGAGGGTCTATTTTAGATTCTTGAAGTTATAAATTGTTATATTTGTCGTCACTTAGTATTATACAGAGTGTTCAAAAAACTGCTGACTACTTCTCTCAACTTTAAACAGCAATAACTTGGTTATTTTAAATGGAACACCCAGTATATTTTTACTTTGGGTGTTGGGAAATTTAAAACTCTTTCAAACTGTGTATGGGTTCCCTATACCTATCTCTAACGGTATTGAAGATATTTGAGCCGTTTCATTTTTTATCAATTTTTTTTGTAAGATGTATCCATGAGTCTTTATCGATGTCTTTACTGAATTGGTTTGGGTTCTTCTTGATGACGTCTCTTTAAATATAAGGAGAAAAATGTCCATGCAATTAGATGGCGCACCTGCACATTATTCATATTCAGTATTTATTATAATATTTTGTTTGTAAATAATTTTCGAGATGAAAAAAATAATAAAACACCATATGGCGCGTTTTGAAAAAAAAAAAATAGTCATGCGACGGACTCGAACCAGCGATCTTGTGACTGTCAGTCCCGAACCACAGACCACCTAGACTGGCTTATAGAGCGACTTTGGTGAAAACACTCTGGAGCCTGATTTGGAGCCCAGCGCTCAGTCATGTCCTAGCATTTGACGTGTACGCATCGCTGTGATTTCGATAATTAGACGTTTTATCATGGGCAAGTGTATTGTAAAACATTGTATAAATACAAGCGATCGAGTTGGTGAAGAGAAGCGAAAAGTTTCCTTCTTTAGGTAAGTAAAAAAAAGGAATATATAAAAGGTAAATATGTACGCCATTCTTCGGTTGACGTCACAAGTTTCCAGGGTTAGCTTTATAATTTTGTTCGCCCACATAGTGTAGTGATTAATGTGATATTGTTATTATAAAATAATGAATGAATTACTGTAAAATATTTTTAGTAATTATTTACGTTATGCGAGTCTTAAATTTTTATGAAATTTTACCAATTCTCGTCATTTCGAGATAGCTGAAAATGAATGAAATATTTTTTTGAACTAAAAAAATCGCAAACAAAAATAATTTCAGATTCATTATTCGTACAGTCAATTAATTTTTATTAAAGATCGTGGTTGTTTGACGTATCCATCTCGAGATGTCGTAGTAATATGCTAAGAAACAGAAAAATTAATAAAATTTTTAAATAATGAAAGCAGAACACTAGGCTACAGAAAAATAAAATTGTTTATTATGTATTAAAAACCTTTCTGAATGTGAACATATTTGAAAATTTGGATAATTTGCCTAACAATTATAATCATTTAATAGAACTTGTAAGGGCTGAATGTGAAAAGTATATCGATGTACGAATAAATCATGAAGTCAAATTATTTAATTCGGTAAAATCTACGAAAAGGCAAATATTAAATAAATTAATATTATTTAGAGGATAATAAATATATTTAAATTATTTTGTAATTTTAGTTAATATGACACTAAAATATACTATTTTCTGAATTACAAACTTAAAATTGAATATTTGTCATAAGATGCAATATAATGTTTAATATGTAATAAAAATATTACTTAATCCGGATCTGCTTAAAGATGCGCGCGATCAGATTGCCTTCCACACTCCACTTCCCCGGATTCTGCATTCACTGGTACCCGTGCATTGGAATTAGATACGGCCAGTGTAGGTGTAGGTGGTCTGTGGTCCCGAACGCTACCAATTAGGCCACGCTCCCAGTTGAAAAATGTGTCACATTTAGTGGATTTAGGTGCCAGGTAAAACTTCAAAATCGATTATCTCGGTAATTTATGAACGTTGCGTCGAACTACTTCGGAAAATCTTTATTCAAGCTCCAAACTACACTACCATGAATATCAAAAATTACAAAAATCCGACTACCTTACCTTCTCCTTGTTAGTTCAGTAAACAAAGACACGTAAAAATCAGGAAAAATTCCGAAGAACTGAATGAACTATTTAATCCTAGCTGAATGTTAGGGCTTCATTTTTAAAATAGCGTGCAAAGTTCGTAAAAAACAGTTGTTTCATTAAAAAAAAATTAAACATTTTAGAAAAAAAATGTTTTAGACAAAAGTTGTAGAACTTTTTATAACAAAAATTTTGGACCCAGCCCGATGTCAATTGATAAACAAATGTATTAGTTATTGCAAAAAAAAATGGATAAAAATCACATTTTTTTTAAAACTTCTATACGGGTCTCATCACGAACTCCATCGATGGATATCTGCGAAACCGCTCGATGGATTTTTTTGAAATTGTGATGGTGTGATACGGACCGTGGGGAATACCAAACTAAAATATTTTCAAGGTCATCGTACTTCTGGTTATACGGGAAGTCGATACTAACTTTCTTATTTAAAATGGAACCCCCCTGTATATTATTGCATTTTTGGAAAGATCGTCTATTTTTACGTTGAAAACATATAGCACACTCCATACTTAGGATTGACCGTTTCTGAGATATTTTGATTTTTAAACAAAAATTGACAGATGCAGACTGTTAGCAAAATTTAGTTTTCCCGGAAACATAGGTTTATTCTTTTGTGTAAATTGGACATTTTGTAGAGGAAGACCTAATTTATCGAATTTGACATGAAAATTTTCCTGTTTTTATACAGGGTGGTCAAAAAAAAATATCGAATATGAAGTTCAGAAAATGTGGAAAAATCGAAATTTTTAAATGGAAACCCCGAATTTTTTTAACGTATTCACATTCTGCACTAAAATTAAGTGTAACTTTGTTAAAATTCCCCTATACCTATACCTAAACCCAGTGGTTTTCATTTTATTTACGAATAAATATTTCCCTTTTCCTATAATGATTTGCTTCGCACATTTTAGGTTGGCCGTAACAGGCAAGTAACAATCAACATGACAACCGTCACAGGTTTTTAATTGTCAAATTTATTTTAATAAATGTTAAAACGATATCCATCAACTCCGAGTTGAAATATACGTAAGCCATTTTTGACACAGCAACTATTATAAAACTATTGTAAAGACTATCGTAATAACGATTGTAAAATCGGATTTCAGTATTCGAAGTCGCTGGGACCACGTGGCTTTCCAAGCGCATTTCGTAAAGCGCACAACGCGATTGACTCTAGAGACTACAGTTGTCCAGCCATGTAATGGTGCAAAGTACTACAACTTCAATAATTTTATTCTCAGAAACTATAAGGTTTTACTATAACTTTGTTGTTTCTTTAGGACGTGACCTGGGGCAACTATTTGTTTACGTGCAAGAAGTACGCTTTAAAGTATTTCAGCGTCAAGGCCATGTGGTACTTAGATGGGGTGCTTTTTAAGTCATTTTCCGTCTATAACGTTATGCAGTTCTTCCTTCATACCATCCCTGGCGTCATCATGGATGCTATCCTGGTCTACAAAAAAAAACCTCCGATGTAAGTGCTTCGCAATACCTCGGAAATCTGGTGTACCCCGAAGTTCTAACCTTGGGCCACTTCCGTTTCTTATATTTATTAATGATATATTTCTAACGCTTAATTTTTTTCATTTGTACTAAAAATTCAACATTTCTTTGTCTTTGTGTGTTACTATTTAGGCCAGGAAAATAAGCTGAGAAATGAACATTTCGCGACTTTTTGTTTCGGCAAGCTGAATTTATCACTATAGATGACAAATATTATGTACAATAACATATTAGTTTCCACAGTCATAAAAATGGGGGGGAAGATTGTATAATTTTTACGTAAATTCACGTTTTAGTTTATAACTTTTTTTCCGTTCAGTTTCACGAGAAAACAGTAAAGTACTCTTTATTTCGTCTCCAAAAGACCTAAAAACTAGCCCTCGAGCGTCAAAAAATATTGATTAGATCAAATGTTATAAACAGAAGTTTATTTATGACTTTTGAATTAAACATCTATAACCTGCGTTATTATTACCAGAACGTTTTGGCATCGCATCCTCTCATGCCTTATCACTGTCTCATAACTCACACGAAATCGGGAATCGGTAAGTTGAATAGTTTACAAGTTATGGCCTTATAAACAAATTAACTAATTATTAGTCTGGACGATTCCAAGGATCTTCCACAATCGCACTGATTTTTTTCAAGGTAGATTTCATAATAATGCCTTGAAATCTATTAGTTGCAAAATGAAATATACGACGCACGAGCGTGATATAGTTATACAGGGTGTCCGGTAAGTACCTCCTAATCTCTCGGGAGTGTATAGGGGAGGTCAAAATAAAACTAGTCCTTCCTATAATTTTTTTCCTAATGTGCCCCCTAACGGAGTTATGGGGGGTCAAAGGGGTACCTAGAAATTAACGTTTAGGGTTATAACTTTGAAACCACCCTGTATATTTTAATAAAATTTTCGTACGTTGTATTACACATGGAGCTCTACGATTTGATGCTAAAATCAACTTTTTGCTATTATCAGGTGTCCAGAAACGGACTGGCCCTAT
>NW_019417371.1:45591-48261 GCF_000390285.2 Anoplophora glabripennis | reverse complement strand
GCGTGATATAGTTATATATTAAAAAAATCGTCAAGATTCGTTGAAAAACAACGGAGTTACAGACTGTCAAAGTTGACGGCCGATTGTTAATCAAATTTGATTGGTAGCGGTAAAAAAAAATACTGTCCTAACGGACAACCCGAGTATTTTCCCAGGTAAAAATATTTTATTTGTGGAAGTATGTTAAGTGCATAAGAAATATTGTCAAAAGTCAGTGGGTCGCTTGATTTTTGGCGAGCCGTGGCGCGGCGGAAGGGTGGGGGAAGCGAACGACAGCGAGTCCGAAGAAAATGGCGATAATATTCATAGTACTGCCGTTCAATAAGGGAAATTCGCTTGAAAGTAATATATTTGACAGTCTGTAACTCCGTTGTTTTTCAACGAATCTTGACGATTTTTTTTTACTTAAAGCTCTTTTCATAAGCTTTCCGAATATGTAATAATATATAACTATATCACACGCGTGCGTCGTATATTTCATTTTGCAATTATGGCTTAAAAATAAAAAAAAATTCCAGGCTGCAAATTTGAAATTATATAAAAAATTATAGATTTCAATGTATTCCATATTATGAAATCTATCATGAAAAAAGTCAATGCGATTGTGGAAAATCCTCGGGATCGTCCAGACTAATAATTATTGGTTCATTTGTTTATAAGGTCATAACTTGTAATCTATTCAACTTACCGATTCCAGATTTCGTGTGAGTTATTAAACGGTGATAAGGAATGAGAGGATGCGATGCCAAAACGTTTTGGTAATAATAACGCAGTTTATAAATGTTTAATTCGAAAGTCATAAATAAAGTTCTTCTGTTTATAACTTTTGATCTACTCAATATTTTTTGATGCTCGAGAGCTAGTTTTGTAGGTCTTTTGAAGATGAAAAAAAAAGTACGTTACTGTTTTCTCGTGGAAATGAACGGAACAAAGTTATAAGCGAAAAACTTGAATTTACATAAAAATTAACCACTCTGTAAACAATTTTCCCCCATTTTTATGACTGTGGAAACTAATACGTTATTGTACATAATATTTAGCATCTATAGTGATAAATTCAGCTTGCCGAAACAAAAAGTCGCTTCCAACTCTATATTTCCTGGACAATATTATTGCTTTTTTCCTTGCAGGATGCGAAATATATATCGGAAACTTTACAAAGCAGAGAAGATGCTGCTTTATTTTAAAATGAACGACTGGACTTTCGAAACTGGAAAACTGAGGGGACTTATAGGCAGGATGTCCGACGAGGACAAGAAGATCTTCTACTGCGACGTCAAGGATTTTGACTGGGAGGAATCTTTGGAGTACTACACCCTGGGGTTGCGGATATACTTGATGAAGGACCCCTTAGAGACGCTCCCAGCTGGACAGAAGCTTCGAGTAAGGTAAGGTGGCGACTTTTAAAGGGAACAGTCTGTGCTTATACATATATTCGAACACTATGCGAAATGAACAGCACATTACACACTGCATGTAGAGGATACACATTGTCAGATTAAGAAGTGGCAAAAATTGTGATTTGATTTTTTTCAGGCTGTACTGGTTAAATCAATTGACTAAAACAGTAATAGTCATCTTTTTGTTGTGGACAGTATGGGTCATTTTCTCATTTATATTTAGACTCGTCTTCTAATCAGGATAGTTTGTAAATATGTATTTTGTTTGTAGAAAATAAAATGTCGTTTTACAACTTATTGCAATTATTATCATTAACATCTTTTTCATAACTTCTTCCGGTGTATCCTTTCATTGACGGGTCAAATACTCCAGTCGAATTAAATCATAAAGCCAGAAAGCTTGAAAAAATTGTTTGTAGACATTTTATTGCCCTTTATGATGGGAAGGGTATGCAGAATGATAATATCAAAAAAGTAACTCGAAAGAAGCGACGCTAAGTTGGCAAATTGTGTCAAATTTACTTGTTTTTTTCACTTTTTTTACTGCCCAAGAAAATCTAGACGACGCGACGTATCGGAAAATTAGACATTTTATGTCGTAGGCAATTAAATTACCTACAATTTAAGGTACCTAGTGTAAATTTATGACTTAGAGTCGACGCAAAACTAATCTAGATTTTGGTGAATCTTTTTTAAATTGTAACAAAAGCCGGAACGCGTAGTAATTTATTTATTAGTTCTCGAAACGGATGGGCCAAAAAGTAAAATATTTCAGTCAACAGAAATTACCGAAAGTTAAGAGTTTTCAAGGAGGTAGCGTCGTCCTTCGGAGAAATTTAGCAATATTTTTGAACAAGTTCACTTAAACTGTCGGCGCCATGTGTTGAGCATCTAGTATAAAGAGAAAAATCGATATTTCAAACAACGCACAAAGTGCATTCCAAAGAACGTAGGAATTCCAGGAGTAAGTTATCAGGAAAATAATAATAGCTGGTTTTTAGGCGGATTTTCCAAGCTATAAGAATAGATTAAATGAGATGGACTAATCCGTCCCGTATTGCTATGCGGAGTCACAAGAGGAAGGTATAGGGTTGTTTGTAAGTTTAGTCTCAAAATTATTTATATAAAAGTCCAGTCAATTAGGTAATTATTAACATGGCATAGTTATGCCAAAGCGTCCCGACATTCAGGGTTCCCGCCAGTAAGATAAGAACAGAAACTTCTGGACCCAAGAAATGGGCGTGTCGAAGCGAAGTGTCGAATTCAGGAG
>NW_019417371.1:32489-43059 GCF_000390285.2 Anoplophora glabripennis | reverse complement strand
TACAATTGATCCTAGGATAACAGAGATTTTAGAAAGTGACGACAATTTACTAGAAAATGAAATAACCTTCCAACAAGATGGTGCGCCCCCGCACTATGCTGCTGCTGTGCGACAATTTTTGGATGACCATTTCCCGGGGCATTGGATTGGCAGAAGAGGTCCCGTCGAATGGCCACCAAGATCTCCGGATCTGTCCCCTTTGGACTTTTTTCTGTGGGGTCATTTAAAATCACGAGTGTACGCCACTCAGCCGGAAACATTGCAAGTGCTACGTCAGAGAATTGTAGAAGAATGCCGATTAATAACTGCGGATGTCTTTAATAATGTTCGAACAGAATTTGAAAACAGACTGTATTATTGTTTGGAAGTTAACGGGGGTCATTTTGAGCAATTCATCAAATAAATCTGATTTATTATTTGCTTCAGCTTTTTTATTTCATTTCTGACTTTTTTGTAAACTGATAGACACATCAATAACAATTAGGTAATGCGGTCATGTGTAGTAGATGAAAAACTTATTAGTGGTGGGCATTTGTGTAGAAATTACTACGCGTAAGTTGGTTTGTCATCTTTTCGTTTGTAACCAATAATTCTGTCAAATCTCAACCGATTTCTAAAAACGGTACGTCACTGTATTCGCAATGAAAAGGGCTTTAAAATGATGTGCCACAAGTGGGGTAGTTGCATTTGAAATTTTTAAGTTGGGGTTGCTAGGCATTAGGGGGATGAACATATCGAGTTGGCTTGACTGTCAAAAAAGCTCCCCCCAAGAACAAAAATCGACGGGTCTCGGCGAATTTTGAAATATTATTCGGTTTTCCAATTATAGGGGGGGTCAAATTTTCGTTGGGATACCCTGTATTGTATGCAGCATTTGTGCGTTTAAAACTTGAATTAGATAAAGTACAACGGAGATTTTTAAAGACTATTTATTTTATTAGTTACGGATTTAATTTTAAAAGTTTCTGTCGTAGGCGAATTATGTTTTCAATTATATTCCTTTTTTAAATCATAAATAACACTTTAAATGCAGACTCCTTAGTCTCAACGATTTTATATCATGTTCCTAGAATTAATTCTAGATTTCACTCTGTTTTACAATTATCCACACCTCGTACCAATTTACTAATAGCATCTCCCCTATATCAAATGATATCCAATTCCCAAAAGTGTGAAGATCGACTTGATATATTTTTTCATTCTATGAATTATATAAAAAATTGTTATCTTGTATATGTTAGTTAGCTTATTTGTTTTATTTGTCTGTTACTGTTTATACTTAAGTTCTTTGTCTGGATTTTATATTTTGATTGCTCTATTTTATGTAGTATTTATATTTTTATATTTAATGTTAATTTGTTTTTTTTTTGAAAAGTTATAATTTTTTTTAATTATAATTTTTTACGGTTTAGGTCTATTTTTTTATAAATGCTAAAGCGCAATGCCCTTTATATAATAAAATATGATTACTTGATATTAAATAAACGTATTTCTTAAAAAATAAATTGACTAGGTATTGATAAAAAATAAAAGCATATATTGATAAAATAATTATTTTAAAAAAGTCATTGTTACTTTAAGTTTCATTTATAACAAATGTTATAATTTGCTATAAAACATTGAATGCAAATTTAATTTATTTTTGTACTTTTTTTTATTATAATAAAGAGTAAACGAAAAATAAAAAAACATGCTAGAGTTCACAGATATAAAATGAGTCTTGTACTTATTGATTAATATTAAATTGCATTTTTTCTTTGTATTTAATGTACAATTGCTACTATTGCTATTATTTTTTATTGATTCAAAGATTAGAATAATATAAATTACCATACTTACCCATAGTAAAATATTGTTATTGATCAAAGATTAAAAAACTAACATTAGCTTCCTAACGTTCAACTTTTTATTATTATAAACGCACATTCAACAAAAATATCTTTTAATAAAAATTAAAACAGTTATTCACATAAAACTAATATAATAATATACTACTTTTAAAGACTTATTCATTTTCAAAGAAATATTTTTCCGATCAAAAATAATATTCTTAGATTTATTTAAAAAGATTTAAAAAAAGTTGTGATTTTAGTTGTTATTAAAAAAGGTTTTCCTAATTTTCCGGATTTGTCAATGGAAATTATATTTATCCAACACTTGTATATGGGTAATGCCAAAGATTGGTGAAAAAATCTCTGGAAAAATAGATCAGATGCTAAAAGGATTTGCTCCAGTTATGGGGCGCGCTTGTTATAATGATAGTATAACCCTGTAAGTACTGCGAATATGTAAATACTCTATGTTTTATTATAAGCATTTGCAGCTAATGCATATTAAATTTACGCAACATTGCAACACTTTTGAAAGAGAATAGGATTAACATATCACGTGTAAGTGCATTGTGTTTAATCCTTTTATTGTTATACATATAATATGACATTTCAAATATTCAAATTGTTTGAAAAGATATCAGGGTGTCTCGCCAAAGAACGAGAAGTGAGCGTGATTAAATAATTTTGCCAATTTAATAGATTTCAAGAAATAGGTAGAAGAGCTTACAAAAAATACCACCTGGAAAAAAGAATATGATGATATAGAAAAAAAAACGGTTTTTCGTTAATAGAAAAAATCGTTTTGTCGCGTTTTTCTTGAATATCTTTTTCGATTTTAATTTCTCGATAAGGTCTATTACAGGAATCGATTGCTGGTATTTTTACGCGAATATAAAAAAAAACGTTGCTCTACGACCTTCTGGAGCGGAGATAATTTTTTTCCAAAAAATTCCACAAGCCGCTATTCTTACAGATATTGAAGTTGAAGACTTATATTTTCAATAAAAAAATACTGTGGTTCATTTTAGCCACATTTGATTTTTAATCATTAATAATTATTAATTAATTAACTAATTAATAATTAATTTATTACTATTAATTAACAAAATTATGTCGGTTCCAGAAAGTTGTAGAGCAATGTTTTTTTTTAAATTCGCGTAAAAATGCCAGCAATCGGTTCCTGTAATAGACATTATTGAGAAATGAAAATCGAAAAAGATATTCTAGAAAAATGCAGCCAAAAAAATTTTACTTTTTCAGTCATTTTTGGACACTTGAAATGAATAAAATCGTTATCACTTGTTTTTACCATGAAAAGGAAAAACATATGCCCTGATTCGTTTCTCTACGACTATTCATCGAGCAAGAAGAGCTGATTTTCGAGATGAAATTTTTTGCGAAAAATTGTTAATATATCTTAATTTAAAAAAAGGTACTTTTTTTGTTTGCCGAGAGTTACATTTACCGAAAGTAACAAGTTTCAAAACCTTAATTTGCAAGAGATACAGCAAAAACACAAAAGTTGATTTTTGAGCATACGTTACCTTCGAAAAATGTAATTTTTCTTTAATCTAAAATTCTCTTACCTCTCGTTAACATTTCAATAACTATTTAATAATTGTTTATGAAATAAAGTACCTAAGTACAACGTTTTATAGTAATTATATATTTTTATTATAAAAGTATTACAAAATATTTATTTAATTATTGTACAGAAAATTACGTGGTATGAAAATATTCGTGGATTACATTTTTTATTTTTACAGATTATGTATATCACTCTTGTGTTTCAATTCTTCTTCTCTTCAATTCACTCGATTGTGATTCATTTTCTTCTTCTTCCATGGTTTCGTTTCCAATATTTTCCGCGTAATCAACTTAATTTTCCACATAATTCGATCCATCAATTAGTGATTCAAACGCGCCAAAAGAATTATCGTTTAATTGGACGTTTGGAGTTTCAAAATTTTCACATTGGGATGCATTACAATGTAAACAATCACTTGTACATTTCAAAAAAATGTGAAATTAAATAACGTAATCGACGAATATTTTTGTACCACGTAATTTTCTGCACGATAATTAAATAAATATTTTGTAATACTTTTATAATAGAAAAGATATAATTACCATAAAACGTTGTACTTAAACAATTTTTTTTTGCTTGCAGGGGGCTCCATTTACAGCAATTAATAAGTTTCAAAACCTTAATTTACAAGAGATACAGCGAAAACAAGAAAAATCGATTTTTGACGGTTTTATCGATATATCTCGAAAATTAATACAGCAATCTATATATTTAAAAATACGAATCGATGATAGCTACAACTTTCTCATTTAACTTTTTTCGATAGGAGTTGAAGTTTCTTTTTTATAGCGAGAAATCGTTTTTTTTTTGACTTTTATGAATTTTTTAGGTTAACTTCGCCGTTTATGCGCCACAAGAAAAAAAAATACTATCTTTCTTAGAATCTTTTTCCTATATCACCATATTTTTGTTTCCAGGTGGTATTTTTTGTAAATTTAACATTAGGCCGTGATTGGATTAAAACTTAATGGCGAAAAGGTGTGTAATAAATTTCCACAAATTTTCTGCTACCAATGTTCGTGGAGATAACCAGTAATTTTCATTTACTGTTATTTATTCAATCAAATCTTCAACAAGAGCAATGACGCTGAAAGCGGGCGGACGAAATAGAAAATTGATGTTTTCGGTTTGACGTTTCTAAAAAAAATCATTTTTTTTCGTTAGTGAATCTGATTTCAAATTAGCATTACAAAAACAAACGAGATGCGTCAAAAATTGTTTTTGTCAGTTTGTTGGGCTCATTGTGCGGGTACCTATTCTGCAGTCAAAATCGTAAAACATTAATGTTTATGTAATTTAAATTGCAAAAATGTAAAACCATGAAAATTGACGTTTTAATAAAGATATGAATTTGCTTAAATGCATTTGAACTTTAGTTCGTTCAGTAGCAGGGAACATTGTAGTAGTTAGTATACATTTAGAGTTGAAGAACAATGGAATTTGGTAAGTTTTTTTTATAGTATAAAGTTTTACGTTTATTTATACAACTTCTTCAGCAAAGATATATACAGTTTTAACTATACTAAAACAAATTTTTTTAATACACTAAACCAAACAATTAAAGGGTCAAAAGAATTTCCGAAATTTTTCCTGTATGTAAGTGAAAAATGGTCGTATCGAGAATTAAAAAAAAAAGCATTTTGAAGCTCTAAGATTCTAGTTTTTAGATCTTTCGGTAGAAAATTTTTAGGAGCTACGGTTTTCAAGCAATTCTAAGAAATAACGCGAAAAAAAAATTTTGCAAATTTTTTTATTCTTTTTCCGAGTTCACGGACTTGGAAATTTTTTTTTCAGCTAAGCCATTGCATGGACCAGATACCTTGTTTATTCAGCTTCAATTTCCTCTTTTTTTAAATTTCGATACGATTTTCTAATGGAAAAGGATCCATTTCTCTTCAGTCATCAACATCTCGACGATGGTCGTACAGAGAATTGAAGGGCAGTTTCGAAAACTGGAATAAATTTCTTATAATATGCTGCCGCAACTTTTCGGAATTTTTTTTTTCATCTTTTACACGAATTTTAAAAAACAGGAAAAAAGGGTAATTTATGTTTTTTTTAGAAAATTGACGGCTAAATTAAAAATATTCACGCAATAACTAAATAACAAACAAGTTAAGCATGACTTTTACAGTTCGATATACCCAGAAGAACCCTGTGAAGATTCATCTCGATCTATCGAACCGTTTCTTTGTTTCAAACGGTCAAACTTTTGATAANCCATCCGATATTTAAGTGAAAAATGGTCGTATCGGGAATTAAAAAAAAGCATTTTGAAGCTCTAAGATTCTAGTTTTTAGATCTTTCGGTAGAAAATTTTTAGGAGCTACGGTTTTCAAGCAATTCTAAGAAATAACGCGAAAAAAAAATTTTGCAAATTTTTTTATTCTTTTTCCGAGTTCACGGACTTGGAAATTTTTTTTTCAGCTAAGCCATTGCATGGACCAGATACCTTGTTTATTTAGCTTTAATTTCCTTTTTTTTTAAATTTCGATACGACCAATATTCATCGAAATATCGGATGGAAAGGGATCCTTTTGTCTTCAATCATCGATATCTCGGTGACAAATGGTTGTACAGAGAATTGAAGAGCAGTTTCGAAAACTGTAATAAATGTCCTATAACATACTGCCGCAACTTTTCGGAATTTTTTTTTTTTCGTCTTTTACACGAATTTAAAAAAAAACAGGAAAAAAAGGGTAATTTATGTTTTTTTAGAAAAATTGACGGCTAAATTAGAAATATTCACGAAATGACTAATGTTAAGCATGACTTTTACAGTTTCGTGAATATTTCTAATTTAGCCGTCAATTTTCTAAAAAAACATAAATTACCTTTTTTTCCNAACGCGAAAAAAAAATTTTGCAAATTTTTTTATTCCTTTTCCGAGTTCCGAAATGACTAATGTTAAGCATGACTTTTACAGTTTCGTGAATATTTCTAATTTAGCCGTCAATTTTCTAAAAAAACATAAATTACCTTTTTTTCCTGTTTTTTTTTTGAATTCGTGTAAAAGACGAAAAGTTGCGGCAGTATGTTATAAAAATTTTCGACCGAAAGATCTAGAAACTAGAATCCTAGAGCTTCAAAATGCTTTTTTTTAATTCTCGATACGACCATTTTTCACTTAAATACAGTCTGTCAAAAATCACGGGAAAATTTCGGAAATTCTTTTGGCCCTTTAATTGTTTGATTTAGTGTATATTTTCATATCTTATTAATTTTCGTGGTGCTTATTTATTTATTAAGAAAAACGTGGTAGTTTCCATATGGATACAACGAAAAAAAATCGACCTATTCGATTTTTTTGAAACTTTGGAATGTTAATCTACTTTGAATTTTACGAGACCAGTGTTTTTTCTTTTTCCGAAAAAAATTGTGGAACTCTGGCCTGTCAATTTACATCGTGATAGCGTTATTCAGAAAATGAAAATGCATATTTTTTTCAAGTGTCGTCATTTTGACCCAAATCATCCTATGGAAACGTTTTTTTTTCAAGATGTGAAGAATATCATCAGTTTTTTACTGATTTTTTTTTTCAGGATTCAAATCGCTTTAAAAGTTTCTGAGGTAAATGAGAAAAACCGAAAAAAGTTTTTTTTTCAAAATTGATTTTCTCAAAAACTCCGCCTTTCAATTCTACCAAATTTGGATATGTTTTTGCTTGAAGTTTCTAGTTTCAGGATTAGAAAGCGAAACAATTTTATCAATGACCATCCATCAGAAATCACAAGATAAAAAAAATTTTCGGTTCTCTTTCAAAATGTCCATGGACTTCATTAATTTCCCACACGTATCAGCTCGTTCGAGCTGTTCGAGAGCTTCATACAATGATTTGTCGCCGAGTTTTTTGGCTTTTTGGCTTTGACAACGCCGACGCAGAAAATAATATGATCATCATGATTTAATCTACTCGAGAATTTTGAGTAATTGGCAAGAAATAGTGAAAAATCGCCGAAAATCACGTCAGTGAGCTCAAAAAAAAATCGAAAAACTATTTTCTGAACTTGATCGAGTGGGTATCTTATGTATTTTGATGTGCCGAATCTAAATCTGAATTCTTTTAAGCTGCAACCCCCTCAGGTTTTGCAGAAATAGCAAAAGAATAGCGAAAAATCTGCAAAAGTAGCGAAAAAGTCGCCAAAAATCACGTTGGTGAGCTCAAAACATTCGAAAAAAAATTTTGAATGTGAGGACCATCAAAAATATCCTCTCCTAAATATTGAAAACAGTCACCGTCTTTGCCCAGAGCTTTGACAAACTGCTTCATTTCTTTCAATTAAAATCCCTCTTTCGAGAACTAACCCAGTCATTATAGTCATGAAAGAGCCTGTTTCGGGAAAAAAATATTATTAGAAGTTTCTCTGCGGAATATTGTTCGGAAACTTGTTATAAATAAAATATCAAAAAATCAACTCGAGGCTAGTTGGAAAACTTTGTTTTAACAGTGGTCAAAGTTATGGAAAAGTGGTTTTTTGACTCACGTAAAAAAGCTATTATTCATAGCGAAAAAAAGTTTATACAAAAAAGGTAGGTATTAAATAAGCCTATAAAATGAAAAAAGTCCGATTAAATTCCGATAATTTGTTTATGCACAAGAGCTCAAAAATGGTCGAAAATTGCCGTTTTTTTCAATTGCTAATAATTAATGCAATTTTCATCGCAGACACTTGTAATTCAGGATTTTTGAGGCTTTTTACACCCTTAATAAGTGGTAAAAATTTCAGCTCGAAAGCTTCATTGGTTTGGCGTTGGCGGAATTTGTTATCTAAGAAGATGCTATTTTCAATTCATTTTTCCCAAGCTCACAGGCGTTGTAGGGTTTTGATCATTAGTTGTTTTTGTACCTAAATAGTTGTATTGACATAGGCATTTACTGAGAATTTAGTTTTTCAAATTTAATTTGTTTAAAATTGACTGAAAAAATGTTAATATTTATTAAATTGTTAAGATAGGTAATTATTATAAAATAAAATAGTAACCTCTTTACTTTAGTTTTCTTCGAATTTAAAAAAAAATCGTTGTTGTAAGTTGATTAGAAGCTGAGATAATTTTTTTTATTTATTTAATCGCAGTGACCTTAATTATTAATATTAAGAGCCGAAATTTGGAGAGAGTATACATTAAGAGCTATATTTTCATGTCCTACATTAACATTAAGGTGAATTCAACTATTTAATTTCGAAAAAGAAGATAGCGGCGATGCGTTCTATTACTTGGTCTAGCGAACGAGTGGGGAAGGCGAGGCTTAGCATGCGCGCTTAACGATGTAATAAATATTAACATTTTTTCAGTCATTTTTAAACAAATTAAATTTGAAAAATTAAATTATCAGTAAATGCATATGTCAATACAACTATTTAGGTACAAAAACAACTAATGATCGAAACCCTACAACGCCTGTGAGCTTGGGAAAAATGAATTGAAAATAGCATCTTCTTAGATAACAAATTCCGCCAACGCCAAGCTAATGAAGCTTTTGGGCTGAAATTTTTACCACTTATTAAGGGTGCAAAAAGCCTCAAAAATCCTGAATTACAAGTGTCTGCGATGAAAATTGCATTAATTATTAGCAATTGAAAAAAACGGACATTTTCGACCATTTTTGAGCTCTTGCGCATAAACAAATTATCGGAATTTAATCGGACTTGTCTTATTTTACAGATTTATTTAATACCTACCTTTTTTGTATAAACCTTTTTTCTCTATGAATAACAGTTTTTTTACGCGAGTCAAAAAACCACTTTTCCATAACTTTGACCATTGTTTTAACAAAGTTTCCCAACTAGTCTCGAGTTGATTTTTTGATATTTTGTTTATAACAAGTTTCTGAACAATATTTCGCAGAGAAACTTCTAATAGCATTTTTTCCCGAAAAAAAAGCTATACTGACTGGCCTAAACACCCTGATACACTTACCACGACCACTACCTTCAAATTTAATACCTACGGTTCATAGCACAAAAATAAGAAAATCTCATTACAGTAATGATAAGCTTTGTCCAATTGCTCCCATTCCTAGAGTATCACACAGAGTAAGTGAAACGTGGAGTGAGTTTATTTTTTATTATCAGGGCGTGACTTATCCGACCACACAACAATGGGGAAGACCCACGGAAACGACGGAAGAAGCTTAACGCCCGTCCAAAGATTTTTCGTCGGCTCCAAAATATTCTTGACCGGAGGTACAGGTTTTATAGGGATCCTCCTGCTGGAAAAGCTGCTGAGCTCCTGTCCCGACATTTCCAAAGTCTTTATGTTGGTCAGAGACAAAAAGGGAAAGGATGTTCGGACCAGAATGCAAGAGTTCTTCGACAATGAAGTATTTTACAGAGTTAGGGAGCAGTGTCCGAACTTCGCGGAGAAGATAGTTGCTGTGAAAGGAGATTGCGAGCTACCAGGACTGGGACTGCGCCAGCTCGACAGCGAGACGCTAATCAGAGAGGTGACAATTCCGAATTGATAGTATCGATCGCTACGCTTTGTTTTTTTTTTAATAGACATCAGTTCCAGCGTGTTTTAGGGTTTGTGGAGTACTTTGTCGTTTTGAGAACTTTAATTTTATTACAGGGCATAAATATAATGTACGAGGTGTGCTCAGAAAATAACCGAACTTTATTTTTTTTACTTTAATATTAATTTTATACATAATTGGTCTTTGTCTCCTTCAAAGTACTCCTCTCCCCTGTTCACACACTTTTATGGGTGAATTTCTTATTTAAAATCGGGGGTATTAGGAAAGCATACAATTATTTTTGTGTAGGTTGGTAGTACTATCCTTGATATTTTTGCAGATATTTTGCAAGTCAACATATTAAGCATAAATAAGAATTTTTTATTTTTTAAACAAATTCACCTTATTTTTTGGACAATATAATATTTATTTAAATATTGAGAAATGTTTAAATAATTGTTTAAAAAATATTTATTTTAGTCAAATCTGAACCACCTGTTAATGTTTTCAGAACGTTGTTTCTGTGCTGTAAAAACATTTTAAAACATTTAAAAAACGTATCAAAATGTTTTGAAAAATAATTTTATTATTAGTGCAATTTTCAGTAGGCCAGGAAAATAAGCTGGGAAATGACCATTTCGCGACTCTTTGTTTCGGCAAGCTGAATTTATCACTATAGATGCTAAATATTATCTA
>NW_019417371.1:19773-28589 GCF_000390285.2 Anoplophora glabripennis | reverse complement strand
ACAAAATAACACCTCTGTAAGCAGCAGGGCTCATTGGTTGTTCGAATTCGACTCACGATCACTTTTTAGGTTTTTGGGGAAATATCCTAACACGTACACCTTCACCAAACACATCGGAGAAGACGTGGTGCGACAGGAAGGTGGAGGGTTACCCGTTGGAATACACAGACCCTCCGTTGGTAAGCTATAAAGGGGGTATCGGAAAGTTAGGTGATTTTTTTCTAGGGATCATTGTCTTGTCTTTTATTTTTGAGATCGAGACGTCGAAGATGACTTCTTCCACTCAAGTTTTCCTCCTAAACATGATTGATTTCAAAAATTCATTTTTGTTGGTGGGTATTTTAAAAACAAAAGACAATATACACGTGACTCACAGGAAAAAGCGTTTTATTTTCATCCAAGGCGGCCTATCACACATTTCATGTGGAAGAAGCGAGCATTTTATCATTTTTTTTCTACTCTTTTAGTGTTGTCGACTTACAAAGAACCCCTGAAGGGTTGGAATAACAGCATTTACGGCCCTGCTGGTCTAATGATGGCTGGATACGTGGGCATAGTAAAAACATCACCATACGATACAGAGGTCAAAACTAACATGGTGCCAGCTGACATGGTGGTAAATTCCATCATAGCCGCAGCTTGGGACATTGGGGAAAGTTTTATCCGAGAAAAAGACACGACCCCCACCATAACTGTCTACAACTATGATCTGGATCTGGTGAGAGTTGAGACCAGTCAAATTGTCGAAAATACCTGTTTTTTTTTACCAAAATTTAGTTCAGTAAACAAAGACACGTAAAAATTAAGAAAAATTCCGTAGAACTGAATGAACTACTTTACCCCAGGTAAATGTTAGGGCTTCATTTTCACAATAGCGTCCAAAATTTGAAAAAAAAAAACAGTTTTTTCATTTAAAAAAAAACAATAATCTTAAAAAAATGTTTTAGATAACAGTTGTAGAACTTTTTATAACCAAAAATTTTGAGCCTAGCCCGATGTCAGTTGTAAACAAATGTATTAGTTATTGCAAAAAACTGCTAAAAATCGCATTTTTAAAAACTTCTTTATCTTTAAAACAAAAAAGATTTTTTTTTACGAAACTCAGAACTTTCTCCCCCCCCCATCAAGTTTACTGTAAAAAAGGTGGTCAATCATTGCGGACTATTTTTTATAATCAACTACAACATGTGTAAATTTCAGACTTTAATACACTAGGCACATAAATTTAGGGATATTAAAAAAATTTCAAAATTTTGGGTGATTTTCAAAGAACTGTAACTTGGAGGGAAATGGTCGTAGTGAGAATCAAAACAAAAGGAAATTGAAGCTTCAGGTGTCTAGTTTTCAGATCTGCAGTTTAAATTTTTGACTTTGGCAATCAATTACTCGGAAAATAATGGCCGTACAGAAAATTCGAGCAGGGTTTTGGAAATTGCTACAAGTCGTAATTATGGGATTTGATAAAAAAAAAATGTTTCAAAGTGAAAATATTGGTTAGAAAAAAGGTAAAAAATTGCATAATTAGGGATATTTGAATAACTTTGCAAATAATGAATAAACTAAGGATATCGACTGTAACTTTTCAACCTCAAAGTGTCCTAAAGAAACCCTGATAATTTCAAAATTTGCGATTTTTTTTTCCTAGTGCCCGGAATGTATAAATTTGTCATTTTGCTGAAAATCAATGTAATAAGTAATTTCTCACTTTTTATTCAATTTTTTAAGTTAAAAATGTTTTTTTTTTAGTAATAATCCATATTTTCTTCATCAAAAAACGTTCATAATTCTAAAAAACTGAATCTAAAAATTTTTTTAAAAAATTATTTTTTTCAAAACTTTTTTTAACATATCCACAAGCTTCGCAAACGTCAAAAAAATTTGGTTGATTTGACGTTGCAGGTCACAATTTAACATCGGATATTGCCGTATCTGTTCCAAAAGTGCCAAAATATTGACCTGATGAAACAATTTGGTGCGTATTCTATACGGAAATTGTAATGTGCAGTTCATTTCTCATAGTGTTCCGACGATATAATCCACTAACTTTCTGTTGTTACAAGTACCTATTTCTATCCTAAGGCTGCATGAGTTGACTTGTTGGAAACCCGCCTTGTCTCAGTGTCCAGCCGAGGTGCGCCAGCGCTTGTCATAAGCGTATAAGTGGGACAGACGTGTTATTATTCTCACATTGTAGCTATTCCAACAAGTGTTCCAACAGAGAAAGAATTGAAATTGATAATGATGATCCGCAGGAAGATCCACGACTTTCATTTTAAATACAAAATTACAACGTTAAAGAAAATTGAAACTGCCCAGAGTGCCTTCAAAAGTTTTCACTGTGTACTGTGCATAAAATCAACAATAACAGTAACAATAATAATAGCAATAACAATAACATTAACTGAAGATGAATCGAACTTGATGGAACTTGATGATAAGACGTGATAAGGGATGCTGAATGAGAATGAACGTTTTAAGAGATGCTAAATGAGAATGAATACGTAATCTGTTCTTTGAAAAAAAAAAATCGCTAAAACCAATTAGCTGTTTTGACGTCAAAAAAACGCGTCCTAATTGGCCGGGTATTGCATTTATAAAAACAGCAGTATCACAGTTAGATAGACTTTTTTACCCTTAAAAAAAAATTTGAAATCGACTGAAAAATACAAAGTTGCAGGCTTGTATTACATTTAAGCGCGACACCCTGTATACAGGGTGTCCCGCATAAAAATCGACACAGGGCAGGTGCATGCAGGGGTGTCCAAAATATTGTAATTTAACCAAACTTACCTATATGTATACAAAGCCAAAGTGAGGCCCTAAATTTCGAAAAAAAAATAATATCTCTGCAACACTATACCGCACAAGAACCTTTGGTACATGATTTAGGTTTATTACTGGTCTTCTTTGACTATGATTTAAAGTTAAATGAAGCACCACAAAGTGTTCATTGGGGATGACTTACCCCTAAAATTGTACCGAACTTTTTTCTCATTGACTGAATTGAAAAGTAATAATATTAATTCACGGCAGAATTTAATTTTAATTTTTTTTTATGGTTTTCAAGAAAAACCGTATTAACTGAACCAAGATTTTAACAGTGTTTATTAGAAAATAATCGAAAAGTCAGTAGTAGGCAATGAATTTATCTTTCAAACTTGTCAATTAGTAATAAAATTATTTTATTTCAACAACTGCCCTTGATTGTTGTTAAAAAAATGTCAATTATTATTTTTATTATTTATTTGTGTTTTTTACTTAATACAATATTCGCTTATTTAAAAACTACCTAGGTACTTGTTTTCTTTTTGTAGAATTAGGAGAGAAGTGAAGTAATATTTTTGTGTCAGTTAATACGGTTTTTCTTGAAAACCATAAAGTTTTTTAAAAATGAATTAGAGTAAAAAAAATTTAAATTAAATTCTGCTGTGAATAAATATTACTATTTTTCAATTCGGTCAATGAAAGAAAAATTCGGTACAATTTTAGGGGTGAGTCATCCTCAATGAACACTTTGTAGTGCTTCAATTAACTTTAAATCGTAGTCAAAGAAGACCAGTAATAAACCTAAATCATGTACCAAATTTGGTTCTTCTGCAGTAAAGCTTTGCAGAGACATAAATTTTTTTCGAAACTTAGGGCTCCACTTTGGGGACTAATAACTCAGGGGTGCAACTTTGTATATCGGTAAGTTTGGTTAAATTACAATATTTTGAAGACCCCCACATGCACCTGTCCTGTGTCGGTTCTTATGCGGGACACCCTGTATATGTATGGGCAATATAAAATTACTTTTACGAGTTCCACGTCGTTACAGGATTTTATTTTTACTCTGTCGTCTCTTTAGGACGTAACATGGGGCAACTACTTGTATACGTGCAAGAAGTACGCTTTAAAGTATTTCAGCGTCAAGACCATGTGGTACTTAGATGGGTTGCTCTTTAAGTCATTTTTCGTCTACAGTGTTATGCACTTTTTCCTACACACCATCCCTGGCGTCATCATCGATGCTGTTCTGGTCTACAGAAAGAAACCTCCGATGTAAGTGCTTCGCAATAGCTCGGAAATCTGGTGTACCCCGAGGGTCAAACCTTGAGCCTCTTCTTTTTATTATATTTATTAATGCTCTATTTCTAACGCTTAATGAATTTTCTCAATTGTGCTAAAAATTCAACATCTTCCGTCTTCGTGTGTTATTATTTTTCGTTTTTCCTTGCAGGATGCGAAGTATATATCGGAAACTTTACAAAACTGAGAAGATGCTGGCTTATTTCAAAATGAACGAGTGGACTTTCGAAACTGGAAATCTGAGAGGACTTATAGGCAGGATGTCCGACGAGGACAAGAAGATCTTCTACTGCGACGTCAAGGATTTCGACTGGGAGGAATCTTTGGAATACTACACCCTGGGGTTGAGGATATACTTGATGAAGGACCCCTTAGAGACGCTCCCAGCAGGACAGAAGCTTCGAGTAAGGTAANCTAGGTACTTGTTTTCTTTTTGTAGAATTAGGAGAGAAGTGAAGTAATATTTTTGTGTCAGTTAATACGGTTTTTCTTGAAAACCAGTTTTTTAAAATTTAATTAGAATAAAAAAAAAAATTAAATTATATTCTGCTGTGAATTAATATTACTATTTTTCAATTCGGTCAATGAAAAAAAAGTTCGGTACAATTTTAGGGGGTGAGTCATCCCCAATGACACCTTGTAGTGCTTCAATTAACTTTAAATCATAGTCAAAGAAGACCAGTAACAAACCTAAATCATTTACCAAATTTGGTTCTTCTGCGGTAAAGTGTTGCAGAGATATAAATTTTTTTCGAAACTTAGGGCCCCACTTTGGGGCAACTTTGTATATAGGTAAGTTTGGTTAAATTACAACATTTTAAAGTCCCCTACATGCACCTGTCCTGTGTCGGTTCTTATGCGGGACACCCTATATACAGTGTGGATACAAATTGTGGAATATTGCTTATATTTCTTAAAATATTCGTCATATCAAAAACATGTTTTAATAAAAGTGTTAGGGGAAATTATTTCCCGTTTAGTGATATCAAGCAATCCTTCGTAGTAAAAAAAATGTGGTTGCCAAGGTAACCGACTTAATTTTTTTAAATGACACCATATATATTTTTTTTTTTTGGTGAAAATTTTCTAACTACGATGTACAATTTTAATGGGGTCACATAAGAAAAAAATACAGTAAATCAATTTTTATAATTTTATTTTATGTCCTACAGTAAGGAGTCAAAAAATCAAATGATCAACGTTTTAAGCTAATTTTAATAGGATAAATGAAAAAAATTGAACGGATGTGAGCTAATTCATTAAATGTTCAAAATGACGGCCATTATTGTTCAGGCACATTCTTAGTCTCTTTAAAAACGAATCACTCAAGTTTGCCAACGTATGGTGTCGAATTTGCCGTAGCTCGATTCTGATCCTCGCTTTAAGAACTTTCAGATCTACTGGTCTTTCTTTGTAGACTATACTTTTTAACTAACCCCACAAAAAATAATCACACGTATTGAAATCGGGTGAACTTGTTGGCCATTTAATGGCACCTCCGCAACCTATCCACCTTGCAGGAAACATTTCAATTTGATATTCTCTTATGGCCCTTCCATAATGTGGAGGGGCTCCATCTTGTTGAAACCACATTTGATGAATTGGACCTAGGGCCTCCAAAGCACGTACAATTTGTTCTCTCAACAAATTAAGATATTTGTCGGCAGCTAGGTTCCCATCAATAAAAAATGGTCCAATAATATTTATTTTTTTATATCCTAGTATATCTGTCCGGACATTAATTTTTTCTTGTCGCTGGGTTCGAGTTTCTCGTATCCAGTGAGGATTTTCTTAACATCAATGTCGACAATTTTGTTTATTATAAAATCCATGAAGCATAAAAGTGGCTTCATCGGTGAACATAATCTTTTTGCCAAATTCCAAATCCATGTTAAATTTATCTAACATAGTGTTACAAAATTCAACACGTTTTGCAAAATCATTTTGCACAAGTTCTTGAACGAGCTGCATCTTGTATGGATGAAACTTTTCCTTGTGGAGCTGTTTCAATACAGAACAATGTGAAATGGCTTGCACCCTCCCTACCAACTTCCCGACTGGACAAATGTGGGTTCTCTTGTATTGACAGAAGCACATTTAAAGTAGTATCGTCATCAGTAGCTGTTTTTGGCCGCCCTATTTGTAGTTTGTTAAATTTTTTTAGCAATTTGGAAATACAAGATTGTGTTATTTGAGGTCTGTTTGGATGAAGTTCGTTAAACAACTCACATACTTCCCGCTGTGTTATTTTCCTGTCACCATATCCCCACCATCATTAAAACCTGTATTCTTTCCGTTTCATTTAATTCAAGCGCCACTTACTAAGTACTTAAGTACACAGAAAATTGAGTAAAAAAGTACGTTTACTGCAACAATGCACACAATTACAAGCAATTGACAGCTAGTGACAGTTTCGCATTGTTCTGATTTTGGCATGACTAACTTGATGTTAATAATTATTTTGATAAACAGTGTCAAATGCATAATAGAAAACTTATTTTTTTTGTATTTTTTTCTTATGTGACCCGATTAAAATTGTATTGTATCGTACCGTTTAAAAAAATTAAGTCAGTTACCTTAGCAACCACATTTTTTGTGCTACGAAAGATTGCTTGATATCGCTAAACGGAAAATAATTTCCCCTGAAACTTTTATTAAAACATGTTTTTGATATAACGAATATTTTAAGAAATATAAGCAATATTCCACAATTTGTATCCACACTGTATAAAATGTAAACTATCTTTTGAGAGAAATAGATTTATTTTTNCCACTTATAGGTTTAATAATTAAAGATAGAAAGAAACTTTAAATACAAATGTACGACTTTTCCTTTATTTCATTTGACATCAAAATTTGCTGGCATAAAATATATATGTTTAAAATAAAAAAAATCATAAAAAAAATTAAAATTCATCCTTATGAAAATAACAAACAACGATTTTTATAACTAACCTTTACAACAACATAAGGAGAATATCTAAAAACGAAATAACATTAATATACCTACAATTTTTACAAATCAACATGCAAGTGATTGTGATGATACAGTTGAAAGTATGTTTCAATTTACTATTAATTGCTTCAAAAACAAATTCGAAATTATCACGCATTTCGTCCTGTATTTTTCTTTCAATACTTGTAAATTTTCAGGTCTTTAAAAAATATATGTCTAAAAGGACTGACAATGAAATAGGGGCTGTTTTCTGACCACTTAAGGTTTCTAATAATATTTTTTAGTGTTCGTTGACGGGATTCTTCCTCCAAAGTAAATTTGCCAATATTCCTGAAGAACTTTTGCACATTATTGTTATTTGAATAATACAGTTAATTTATGTTTTATTTTTCGTCATCAGAATAACCCATTGTAAATTTTTTAATTTTTTAAATTAAAATGGGTTGTTCTAATAATGATAAATCCCATGTATTTTTAAAAGTAGGTTCGTTTCTGTCGTTTTTGTCTGATTGTGTGCGAGAGAGATAGAGTTTTCTCTAGAGATAGAGTCTCTCTCTCTGCTGCCCTCAGGAGCCAGCAATTTCAGGACACCTAGGGATGGAGCCTGGGGTAGAGCGCGTGGCCTTTTTAGCCTTCGTTATCGATCTATGATGTCACACAGTATAAGAAAAAAAAACGCTTTTTGCTCGTAACTCGGAAATGGCTGGAAAAATAAACAAATTTCCCCTTGGTTCTGAGTAGAGCACTCGGTGGTTGACGCAGAGCGGGGTGTCACAATACATGAAAGAAAAAAAAACAGTATTTGCTTAGACTCTTAAGTATCAAAAAAGCTCCCATGGTGAACAAATAAATCTCCCATGGTGAACTAGTGAAAAACGTCAAAACCCGCATGTCAAAAAAATTAAAATCGGGAGCAATGGTGTGTGACATCATAGGATAAAAAAGTGTTTATAACTCGTTGAATCGAAAAAATAATTGAAAAATGTCAACCTCTCCCTCCCGGGTTCTGTATGTTCCTTCTGCGTTGAATGCAAAAGGTCCAATGTCCGTATGTCGAAAATAAATTTTGGAAACAAGAGGTATGTCGTGTTATAGTAAAAAGGCCGTATAACTCGGAAACGGTGTGTTAAATCGAAAAAATAATTGAAATTCTCCCCACACTCCTGGTTCTGTTTGTCCATTCTGCGTTGAATGGAAAAGGTCTGAAGTCCGTATGTCGAAAAACAAAAAAGTTAGTCAAAAATTGCAATAGCAGTAGCGAACGCATTATCTTATCTGTATTGATTGATGTGTTGTTTTTTTAAATAAATTTCGTATTCAACAACTACTACTTGAGGTTCCAGCAATTTTACATTGTGTTAATTTTTTTGAACACCTTGTGTCACAAATATGCCAATGGCATCCATGGCACACTTGTGTCAATAATTATTTTACCTATCTAAAGAAATCAACAATAAGAGGCAGTACCCATCTAAGGATACACAACCTGTACAATGCAATTTTTTTTAAACATAGGTGTTAATATCGTACCATATTGGAAGTCGACGCACAAATCTAAAAACATTAATTTCGAGTTTTTGAATTTTCCCATTCCAAGGTGATATAAAATAAATAATTAATTAGGTAAATTCATAATTTTAATTCGAACTTGATTTATATTATTTAACATTTAAGGCAAATGCGATTTCCAAACACAAGATAAGTTCCTTATCTCTTTAATTACATAATTGAAAGCATTAAATTTATTTAGCAGTTATTATTTGGCAACAAAGCCACCGCTGGAACTGCCGCC
>NW_019417371.1:0-18778 GCF_000390285.2 Anoplophora glabripennis | reverse complement strand
TAGTCCAGGAGAATTACACATTGGCATGGCTGTTGCTTGACGTAGATTAGATATTAGTAAAAATCGGTCGAAAATAATATAAACAATGAAAATATAAGGTTGCGCCAAGAAAAAAAGTTGTGCTATTCGCAGAAAAAATTAAAAACTGCAAAAATACTCAAAAATCACGTGTTTTTCCTAACATTTTCCAATATAACTTCTTAAATATGCAGTTTACAGAAAAAACTATTACTGCTGAAATTGTTTGTTATGAAATTTGCTATAAGACACAATTGTTTTGAGACCTGCGTATTCAATATTTTTGTTGCTAGAAAGCCAAAACAGCGTAAGAAAGTGATGAAAATCGAGGTAATTTTGAAGCGTTCAACTGATAGGTAAGAAATTGTCCAATTCTACTATAAATGTACATGTAAGTACTTTAAAGGATTACAAAACGAAATTCCAAAACCCGATCGAAATCGGTCTGATAGTTTTGGTATGAGACAATTTGTTACTAAATTTCAGCGCGAAATGTCGTTATTTTTTTGCGTCAGTGCTGGGGTTAAAGTTAGGCATTTTAATTGGCGCTGATTTTTTTACACATACTTGGACTCTTTAACTATCATATAGAATCGTTATAATATTAATTTTCTTTTTTTAATAATTTTTGGAGCGATTTTAAAAATTCGAAAAATTTTGACTTTATAAACAAATACTTTCGTGAAGCGGTTTTGCGGGTTGGAATATATACCAAAGTACTAAAAAATAGTTCTCGGAAAGACGCTTAACCTGAAAAAAAGAACGTTCAAATGGGTCACATAAGTTCCGAGATATCAAGTGTCAACTGTCAAAGTCAACAAGTGTTAGCTGCAAAACTATGCATAATGTAACAACAACAAAAATTGAATTTGGTAGGTTTTTTAAGAACTCTTCGTATGTGCTCTTATAAATATTATCGCATGTGTGCTTTTTATATGAAAATTCAATGAATATCGCCAAACCGACCCTTTGAGCCGCGGGGGGATGAATGATGGAAATTGAAACCGCGCGTTCAAAATGAACGTGCCCTCTTCGGCGTTCAATATCTCGCCTTCTACGGCTCCGATTTTGATGATTTTTTTTAAATTGATATAGCAAAATAGGATGAATTCAATTATCAAGATTTCATTGAAATATTATAAAGCCTTATCAGCCTATTACGACTGCTTAAAATTTCACACATTTCATTGTTGTATATTCATGTAAATAATATCGATGGTAGATATTCTATTGTTAATACGTATTAATTTTAATAACTACTTGGTAATAATGTTTAAAATTTTGAAAATTTTATGTAATAATGTAATTTATTTATTGTATACATATATCTAATATAGAAAAAATGCAGATACAAACAATTATTATTTGATATTTATAAAACGTATCATCGCATTATTAAAAAATGTATTCCGCTTTTTTATAGCATAGTTGTTGATTTCGCTCTCAAAAATTTCTTCCTTTAGTAAACAATTAAAAATCGCACTTTGCAATTCATTATACAGGCTGTCATGCGGTGACGACCCATTTCGGAGACTACTTCGATTTGAATTTTGAAAATTTTTGACCTGGTGGTCTTGGAGGTTTTATTTAGAGTTTAAATAAAATAATGCCATTGTTGCAATACTTCTGGTTATACCGGTAGTCGGCACCTATTTGCTTATTATAAATGGAACATCCTGTATATTTTTGTATATTTGAATTCTATACGCATAATTTTAGGGGACTTTTATAAAGCTTCCCTATATGTAATTTCATATTTATTGTCGAATTTAATTGACCGAACCGCCATAACTTGGTTTTTCTAAATAGGACACCCTGTATATTTAATAAAAATCTGTTGTAGAAATTTACTCCACATCTATCCATATTACACCTCCCTATGCCTATCTTTTAATTTTTCTGTTTTTGACGGATTTTGTGATAAATAAAATGATCCATTTTCTTGCGAGGATGGCTATGAAATTGCTGGCAAATTTAAAAAATCAAATTAACCAACCATAAGTCATTATTTGCTGTTAATTTAACAGTAGTACCTACTTACAATTAGTTAAACATTGATTTGAAAATAATGGACAACGATTCTTATTCAAATGCTCAAATTCAAACACGTTTTGTAAACATAAATAAATAATTATTTGTATTTATATTTTTTTCTATATTATATGAATACAATAAATAAATTACATTAATATAGTCTTAATATAATAAAAATTTCAAGATTTTATTTAAACATTATTACCACTTAATTATTAAAATTAATACCTAGTAACAGTGGATTATGTACCTATATCCTACCATCGATATTATTATTTACATGAATATACAGTATAACAACAAAATGTGAAAAGTTTTTAGTCCAAATTCAATTTTTGTTGTTGTTACATTATGCATAGTTTTGCAATTAACACTTGTTGACTTTGACATTTGATATCTCGGAACTTATGTGACCGATTTGAACGTTATTTTTTTCAAGTTAAGCGTCTTTCCGAGAACTATTTTTTAGTACTTTGGTATATATTCCAACCCACAAAACCGCTTCACAAAAGTATTTGTTTATAGTCAAAATTTTTCGAATTTTTAAAATCGCTCCAAAAATTATTAAAAAAAGAAAATTAATATTATAACGATTCTATAATATGATAGTTACAGAGTCCAAGTATGTGTAAAAAAATCAGCGACAATTAAAATGCCTAACTTTAACCTCAGCACTTACGCAAAAAAAAACGACATTTCGCGCTGAAATTTAGTAACAAATTGTTTCATACCAAAACTGTCAGACCGATTTCGATCGGGTTTTGGGATTTCGTTTTGTAATCCTTTAAAGTACTTACATCTACATTCATAGTAGAATTGGACAATTTCTTATCTATCAGTCGAACGCTTCAAAATTACCTGGATTTTCATCACTTTCTCACGCTGTTTTGGCTATCTAGCAGCAAAAATATGAAATGCGCAGGTATCAAAACAATTCTGTCTTATAGTAAATTTCATAACAAACAATTTCATCAGTAGTAGCTTTTTCTGTAAACTGCATATTTAAGAAGTTATATTGGAAAATGTTGGGAAACACACTTGATTTTTGAGTATTTTTGCAGTTTTTAATTTTTTCTGCGAATAGCACAATTTTTTTTGTTGACGCAACCTTATATTTTCACTGTTTATATTATTTTCGACCGATTTTTACTAATATCTAAACTACGTCAAGCGACAGCCATATCTCGAAGGTATTGAGTAGTGCTGGCAAAAACCGGAAAAAAGTGAAACCGGTTAACCGGGTTCCGTAAAAACCGATTTCAGATAAAACCGGTTAGTCGAATAGTTGCTAAAACCGGTTATTCGAATAACCCGTTACTTGAATCGCCAAAACCGGATACCTGAAAATCGGTGCTTTACAAAGACAGACCCGGAGAAATTGTCTAAGGTCAATTACAATCGGACAAATCGATGTCTAAAAAAAAAAAGGAAGTAGATTATCAAATAATCGGTTATTTGAATAATCGGATATTTGAAGATTCGAATAACCGAATAACCGGTTTTCGGATATTTGAAGAATCGAATAACCGAATAACCGGTTTTCGGATTTCATAAAAATCCGAATTATCCGAAACCGGTTAACCGACTATCCAAAAAACCGGTTTCAGTTGCCAGCACTAGTTTTGAGCTTAATTCTCTTGGACTATTGATGGTACGTAGTATCCAAAGAATTATACAGTTTAAATAAGTTATAAGCAAATGAATGCTGAAACATGGCAGTCTTATGATGAGGCATAGTTAATGTTTGGTTCCGTAAATTTAGAGTGTGAACTGTGTTGCAACATGTTAACTTATTTTTTAAATACTCAGGAGGTGAAGAGTTTAGTATACGATACACAAGCGAAAGGAAATTGTATTTGAATGTGTTATTAATTTTCAACCAATTTAAGTTTTAAAAAGCAGTAGATATATGGTCATACTTTCTCAGGTTATTAATTAATTTACAGCAAGTGTTTTGAATTTTTTGTAATCTATTACTTGTTACTTTGTCTAAACATGGATAAAAGACTATATTACAGTAACATATTTTAGACAATACTAAACTCTCACACAGATATTTTTTCATCGTATACGTCAACAAATTTTTATTAGCATTTAGTAATTTTAATCTGATGTAACATATTTGTTAATTAATTTCGTTCATTCTTTTGCAACTATTTGTTTGATTAAAAAACCGTTAATTTTAAAAATTAATATCGTAGTTATAGTTTCTTAATTGATCCCAAGAAACGTATCGAAAAAAGAGCGAATTCCCGAGCGGCTTTTGCCTGACCCTGGGACAATTTGCGCGTTATTACAGCAAATAGCGTTGGATGTTGATGAAATTTATGAAAAAGACGGTCAATTGACCGTGAAATTGTTGTTGGAGATATTTGTTAATCAATTTAATTCCGCGCGCTCGACCGTTTCTACTCATATTCACGACCGTTTTTTACCTATTTCGCTGCATTTCATGGAAAACCGAAAATAAACGTTTTGTTGCTGTGGCCTATCTACTTTCAAATTCCTTTTTTGAAACTTCAACCGGACAAGTACACGAGTATCCAGACCTCAGCGAAAAAAATTGCAATAAAAAATTAAAATGGCGATTGTGCAAAAACTATTAGTTCAACAGAATCAGGGTTTTCAACACATAAAATACAAGTAAATAGCTACCTGTGTGCAAAGTTTCAGTTCTTAAAATTGAAAAGTGGCGCACTTGTGAATTTTTTAAAAAAACATCAAATTTTCTGGTTTTTCCGGATTTTCTCCAGTTCTAATTATCCGATCGGATCATTCGACATCTCATTCTCTTCGTAATTTTATTCTCTACGATTCGACAACATTAAGATTACTTTAGTAATTTCCATTTTATAAGCAAAAAACTAAAAAAAGTGCGAATTTTTGTTGAAAATTGTTAGTAACAAATTTAAGATTATGTTTCACGAGATAGAAAGTGTGCAGAATTCACCTACCAACTGTCCTTCACATAATCGCACAATCGGTTTCCAGGTAGTTTTTATGTCATGAGTTAATGCTTTATTGCTTGGCCTTATCGTAGATATAGGTTCTAATTGATCCAAACAAACGTATCAAAACAGAAAATTTTCAAAAAGTAGCCCTATAAAACTAACAAAGTAGAACCTGCTAAACAGCGTTTTAAACAAATTGTTCCAGTGTCAGGCAAAAGCCGCTCGGTAATTCGCTCTTTTTGCAATTAAATAGAGCTTATAGACCGATGGGAATAACTCATTTAGAGGGAAAAAAAAAAGAAAATTGTTACCTGAACTTTTATAAGTGGAAATGGTAAAGGGGCTTATAATAATCGAAAAAAAAAAAAATAAATGCGTGAGCAGGGGCGGCGGAGGGTTGATTTCGGGGGTTGAAACGTTATGAAAAATTGTATCATTGGGATTTCTGGCGAGTTGACGTTAAATAAAAAAGTATCCAATATAAAAGTTGTTGATCGTGCAAAAATCTACAACTTTTGTAGAGGTTACTTTTTAACATAACTTCAAAATTTCCGAGAAAAATGCGAAAAACAGGTTTTTTTCTGATTTTTCGTTTTTTATTTCTCATTTCCGCAAAAATAATTTAATTCTGATGAAACTTGGTGAAAGTATACCTTTCTGTGTCTTAAATAACCACAAATTTTTTTAGGTAAAAAAATCAAGAAGTTTCTGAGGTATTCATTTTTTTCGGCCTGAAACACTTTTTTTTCAAAGAAAAATTCTACTTAGAAAAATCATCGTACAGAGTTCTGCAGGTAATCATTTTTTTCGTTTTGACACATACTTTTTGGTGAAATTAAAAAATCTGCAATCACAGTTCAAAAACATGCTCAAAAATGCAAAAAAAAATGACTTGCAACAATGATTTTTTCAGTAATTGTTGATAATTTGTTTAAATTTAAAAAAACAAAAACTGATTACACCATTCAATTGTTACGGAAAAAAATATAAAAAAAACTGTCTCATTGTTTGACCTAAAACTTTATTTTTGTACAGTATAGCTATAAACATAAAGTCGAATAGTGAATAAATAAAATAAATAATTTTTTTCCGTAGGACTTATTTTTTTTTAATTTTGAAGAATTCATAGATATACAGGGTGTCCAATATAAGGATGGGATAGCATTAGGAACTAGGAAACGGTAAGAGATACGGGGTGGCTCAGATTAGAAAAAAGTTTATTTTATCCCTAACAATATGCTGTTCAGAAAGTTTTAAAATTCCGGGTAGTTCCGGAGATATCCGAAAAAATCCGAAATTTTGCAAAATTGTTTAATTTTTTTCAGAACTAAAAATGACAGATTTTGTCATAAAAATAGCAGCGACATATTTAATAAAATTAATTTGATGATGGCCCCTGGAAGACGAAACGTCGGATTGCAAATATGTTGACGCCATTGGATAGAGCGAAAAAAGTGACAATGTAAACATGCAATTTATTTTAAAATTCGTTTTCAAAGCAAAGCCAGAAAAAAAAAAACGTTTTTGCAAAATTTCGGGTTTCGGATTTCGCGTCAACAGTAGACTTTGCAGTTAATACTTTGTATTAACTTCAAAAATCTCAAATCATCCTGAGATAATTTGTCTATGTTTATATCAATACTGTACAAAAATAAAGTTTTGGGTCAAACAAGAGACACAGTTTTTTTTTATTTTTTTTCCGTAGAATTGAATGGTGTCATCAGTTTTTGAATGTTTTTTAATTTAAACAAATTATCAAAAATTACTGAAAAATTCATTGTGGCAAGTCGTTTTTTATTTTTTTTGCATTTTTGAGCATGTTTTTGAACTGTGATTGCAGATTTTTTTATTTCACTAAAAAGTATGTCAAAACGAAAAAAATGATTACGGCAGAACTCTGTACGATGATTTTCCTAAGTAGAATTTTTCTTTGAAAAAAAAGTGTTTCAGGCCGAAAAAATGAATATATCAGAAACTTCTTGATTTTATACCTAAAAAAAATGTGGTTATTTAAGACACAGAAAGTTATACTTTCACCAAGTTTCGTCAAAATTAAATTATTTTTGCGGAAATGAAAATTAAAAAACGAAAAATCAGAAAAAAAACTGTTTTTCACATTTTTCTCGGAAATTTTGAGGTTATGTTAAAAAGTGACCCATGCCTCTTTGTTCCCGTGATAACTTTTTGTTTCATAATGTTAATTGTAATTTAACTATAGGACGTATCGAACCGGGACTTTAGAGACAATTAAACACAATTTAGAGACATTTAAAGAAGAGAAACTTTATTTCCAAAACACTTTGATCATACAAACGTGTAATCACTGTAATCAAATGTTAAACTATTGCAACACTGGACAAATATCCTACTTTTGAACTTGGAACATGATATACTCGATTTCAATTTTTTTAAATTTTTAATTACGCCAAAACTTGAAAATCGCATAACATTTAAGATTTTTCATATTATTTTGACATGTAGATTTCATTCCTCGAGCTTGGTGCGATTTTCCCGACTCACCCTGTATAACAAATACAACTTTTCTGAATTATATTGTAAAGTTTCTTGTTTAGTGGGAATATACTTAATTATTATTTTGGATTCAAGGTAAGGAACAATTCCGAAAAAATATCCTTTATATATAAAAAAAACAATAATTTATTACATTTCACTTAAACAACATAAGACTCGATAAAATAAATTATATCATTACTAAATTATATTAAATCCTATGAATAATAATTATGTTAGGAATATTTACAAGGACAACACAACAGCTAGAATTAAAGAATAATACGATAAAGGAAGGACAACAACGACCATAATATCCGGAATAGCAGGAATCCTGCTACGGCCTTGGTAGTTTGGTGGGCCCAATAGAGCCTGTAAAAAAATTTACAGCGAATATATTCAAATGATCAAGAAAACCTGAACCGCGTTGTACCTGTTCCATTTCTTCTTTGCTTCCGGCAGAGAATCCATGGGATCCTGCATAAGGTACACCCTAACACCCCGCAAGTAAGTCTGGAAGAAAATATCCCAGTCCAGATCCTTCAAGTCGCAGAAGAATATCTTCTTGTCTTTCTCCGACATCTTCCCTATGAGTCTCTGAACGTTCCCGGATCTGAACACCCACTGCCTGGTTGAGAAGTAGGAGATTACTGTGGAGAACTTGTGGATTTTGGTGTACATCTTCGTCATTCTGGAAGAGACCAACAAACGGTTGACTTCCAAGTGTTTTTATTATGCTATTATACAGGGCGTATATAGTATAGAGTATAACATACAATAATAATAATAATTAAAGATAACAATAATAGTCCAACCAAATTACATTTGGAGAAAAAAAAATGTTACCTAGACTTTTATAAGTGGAAATGGTAAAAGGGCTTATAATAAACCTAAAAAAAAATAAATGCTTGAGCAGGGGCGGCGGAGGGTTGATTTGGGGGGTTGAAAAGTTATGAAAAATTGTATCATTGGGATTTATGGCGAAAGTTGACGTCAAAAAAAAGTATCCAATACAAAAGTTGTAGATCATGCAAAAATCTACAACTTTTGTAGAGGTCACTTTTTAACATAACCTCAAAATTTCCGAGAAAAATGCGAAAAACAGTTTTTTTTCAGATTATTTGTTTTTTATTTCTCATTTCCGCAAAAATAATTTAATTTTGACGAAACTTGATGAAAGTATACCTTTCTCTGTCTTAAATAACCTCAATTTTTTTTTGATAAAAAATCAAGTTTCTGAGATATTCATTTTTTTCGGACTGAAACACTTTTTTTTCAAAGAAAAATTCTACTTAAGAATATCCTCGTACAGAGTTCTGCCGGTAATCATTTTTTTCGTTTTAACATATACTTTTTGGTGAAATAAAAAAATCTGTAGTAATATTTCAAAAACATGCTCACAAATGCAAAAAAAAAATAAAAAATGACTTGCAACAATGAATTTTTCAGTTATTGTTGATAATTTGTTTAAATTAAAAAACATTCAAAACCTAATTACACCATTCAATTCTACAGAAAAAAATTAAAAAAACTGTGTCTCATTGTTTGACCCAAAACTTTATTTTTGTACAGTATTACTATAAACATCTAAGTCGAATTACAAATGCACAAATAATGATAAATTATCTCTGGATGATTTGAGATTTTTGCAGTTAATACAAAGTATTAACTGCAAAGTCTACTGTTGACGCGAAATCCGAAACCCGAAATTTTGCAAAATCGTTTTATTTTTTTCTGGCTTTATTTGAAAACGAATTTTAAATAAATTGTATATTTACATTGCCACTTTTTTCGCTCTATTCAATGGCGTTAACATTTTTGCAATCCGACGTTTCGTCTTCGAGGAGCCATCATCAGATTAATTTTTTTAAATATATCGCTGCTATTTCTATGACAAAATCGAGACATTTTTAATTCTGCATTAGAAGATATTACTATTGTATTCGCTTAAATAGGTTTTTAGCTATCATTAAAAATTTTGCCCGAGTACGGCTCTGAATGCTTTCAAAATACCCTATTGGAGGAGAAAGAGAGAGGAGAGAATAAAAGTCAATACAGCACAAAATATCCAACAATTTTTTTTAATCCATAATTTAAAAGTTGTACCTAATAAAAAAATAATACGAATTTATGAAATATTTTATTGTTTCTAATTAGTATTGCTAATAGTAGTAAAAAATCGTTGGATATTTTGTGCGGTATTGACTTTTATACTGTTATGACTTCATCCAATAGATATTTTGAAAGCGTTCAGAGCCGTACTTAGGAAAAATTTTAAATGATAGCTAAAACAAGCTAAAAACTTTTTAAGCGATTACAATAGTAATATCGTCTAATTCAGAATTAAAAATGACTTTAGATTTTGTCACGAAAATAGCAGCGACGTATTTAAAAAAATTTACCCGACGATGGCCCTTCGAAGACGAAACGTCGGATTGCAAAAATGTTGACGCCATTGTATAGAGCGAAAAAAGTGGCGTTGTAAATATGTAATTTATTTTAAAATTCGTTTTCAAATAAAGTCAGAAAAAATTAAATAATTTTGCAAAATTTCGGGTTTTTTCGGATATCTCCGGAACTACCCGGAATTTTAAAACTTTCTAAACAGCATATTGTTAGGTATAAAAAACACACACTTTTTTCTAATTTGAGCCACCCCGTATCTCTTACCGTTTCCTAGATCCTAATGCCTATCCCTTCCTTATCTTAGACATACTGTATATCTATGAATTCATCAAACTTTAAAAAAAATAAGTACACTAATCGATCCTACGGAAAAAGAAATATTATTTATTTTATTTATTCACTATTCGACTTATGTTTATAGCAATACCGTACAAAAATAGTTTTGGGTCAAACAATGAGACAGTTTTTTTTTTGTATTTTTTCCGTACAGTTGAATGGTGTAATCAGTTTTTGATTTTTTTTAAATTTAAATAAATTATTAACAATTACAGAAAAATTCATTGCTGCAAGTCATTTTTTACTTTTTTGCATTTTTGAGCATGTTTTTGAACTGTGATTACAAATTTTTTTATTGCAGAGAATGAGAGAAATTAGAAAATGCGAAAAAACCTGTTTTTCTCATTTCTCTCGGAAATTATGAGGTTATGTTAAAAAATAACTTCTACAAAAGTTGTAGATTTTTGCATGATCTACAACTTTTGTACTGAATACTTTTTTATCTGACGTCAACTTTCGCCAGAAATCCCAATGATACAATTTTTCATAACTTTTCAACCCCCCCCCAAATCAACCCTAAGCCGCCCCTGCTCACGCATTTATTTTTTTTTCGTTTATTATAAGCCCCTTTACCATTTCCACTTATAAAAGTCCAGGTAACAAATTTCTTTTTTTTTCTCCTCTAAACGAGTTATTTTGATCGGTCTATAAACGCAAATAATGTACCAAATTCGGTTGCTCTATGTTAAGGCATTGCTGAAATATTATTGTTTTTCAAAATTTAACACTCATCTCCAGAGACCAACATTTCTTCAAGTGTACATCCCAGAAAAAAAAATTTTCCATAACAAATTTTGTACTGGGTACAGCATCTTACCGTGGAGATTTTCCCATGCAAAGTAGGGCGCCATCTACAATAAGAGCGGGAATCACGTGCAAGAAGAAGATGGCGAACAGGTACGACAGGTACGATTTGTACAGCGAGAAGCTGTAGTACCATACGGCCCTGGCGCTGGGGTTGAGCATCCCGTATTTCCTCGAAGCCTCCATGAAGTCGTTCCAGTTGATGGGCTGGAAAATTGCAACAAGTTAATTTTCCGAAATTATTATAGCGCGATAACCGTTTATTCTTGGACCCCTCTGTAGGACACATTTGAATTTCTCATATGCAATTCACTACCATTGTACTAACTCGTATATAATCACGGTGCAAGAAAAGAAGACGAACAATTTGACACTACCAGCGTGATCAGTGGGCCCAGGTACGTACATTTGGATATTTTTAATTACATTTTAGATATTTTAACTGCAAACACGTAGGTACATAGTGCAATGATCTAGTTTTAGTTATTTTTTGCAAGTCCTTCAATTTTGAGCTATACTTAATAATTCACTTGATTTCCTCGTACATATTACTGTATTTGTAAGTATTTTTTCAACTGAGGAGCAGCTATGCAAAAGCCGATAAATCCGTTTTTTAACTTTTTTTAGTTAGGCACGGAAATCGCTTCTTAATAACGGCTTGGTTACATCTAGATTAGATTTTCACAATTTTTTTATTTCGTTTTGTATTAAAATTTTTGTACTTTGAACTGTATGTGTATCATTCAAATAAAAATGTATGGTATACTTTTCCATAAAATAAGTATAGATTAAGCAGAAGTCGGTATATCTGATTTAGCAAAAACCGATAAATCCATTTAAATTGAGCAGAAGTCTATATATCCACATGATAATTGAACAAAAGGCGATAAATCCAATTTAAAAAGTGGAATAAAATTTACATTTAATAAAACTGAACAGTAAGCAATATATATTTTAAAACCATGATTAAACTTATAAAACCTGTGTATAAAGTTTAAGATTATAGTGAATAATGTTGTAGTTACAACTTTTTCCTAGTTATCTCAAAACCACTTATTATGGATTTATCGGCTTTTGCATAGCTGCTCCTCAACTATTAAACTCAAAAAGAAACGAATTTTTAAGTAAGAACTATTGGCGCCATCTCACCTCAACCCCATGAACGTTCTATTTCGTGGTCAATAGTAAATGGCGCCAAAGGTCTTAGGATTCATACATTCTAAACTGTTTTTTAATATATATTTTGATTTTAGCTCTCCTCTCTTTACTTTATTTAAGATAATATTCCTAATGATCCTATCAACTGTCACTGAAAATTAATAATTTAGTTGTACAACCTCTAAATAACTGCAAATAAATACTATGGCGTAGATTTATTTGTTTTATTTTTTTCTTTCATTCACTTGATTTTCTCGTACCTATTATTGTATTTGTAAGTATTTTTCAACTGTTAAAACTCAAAAAGAAACGCATTTTTAAGAAGAACTATTGGCGCCATCTAACCTCAACCCCTTGAACTTTCTATTTCGTAAAGTCGTTAGTAGTTGGCGCCAAAGGTCTAAGGATTTTACAGTAGTTTTATACATCCTAAACTTTTTTTTAATATATATTTTGGTTTTAGCTCTCCTTTCTTTACTTTATTTTTAGATAATATTCCTAACAATCCTGTCAACTGTCACTGAAAATTTATAATTTTCTGGTACAACCCCTTAGTAACTGCAAATAAATACTGCTATGGCGTAGTTTTATTTATTTCATTTTTTACTTTCGTTCACATGACTTCCTTGTGCCTACTACTATATATGTAAACATTTTTCAATTATTAAATTCAAATTTGAAACACATTTTCAGGTAAGACTTGCCATCGCCATCTAACAGCAACAGCTTGAATGTCCTAGTTCGCAAACTTGTTAGTTGATGGCACTTAAGATCTGTGGCTTTCACGTTTCACGGTGACTTTACAGGATTTTGAATGCAAAGAAACACCACGTTACAGGCGTTCTCAGTGCATACAAATACATTCTAAATTTTTATCAGATATATTATTTATAGAACATATCGACATTTTTTTTTATTCATTCCTAAAATTTAATTTATTTAAGTTGAGAGCAATGAGACCCTTGACTTTTTTAAAATTTATCTCCTTGACACAAGAACCAATTATTCCAGGGGCAATCTGAGGCCAAACTGGAAGTTTACACACCTTTTTATTATGATTCATGTACCAAAAAGTAATTATTTAGCTGGGCAACCTTTTTATGCAAATAGGTACTGATGTAGTCTTAGTACCTTTTATTTTACCCGTTTACATTAATTTTAAGCCTTGCTCAACCTTTGTCTTGAAATCTTTGAACCAATTACTGTGTACCCAGGTATTTTTCAATTATTAAACCATAATTTTTGGGTAAGAACTATAGGCGCCATCTAGCGTCAACCTCTTCAACGTTCTATTTCGCTACGCCACTACTAGATGTCGTCTAAGCTCCGTTCTTTTTAAACAAAAAGAAACCTCAATATTACAAGAGCTTTCACCCCATTTGAATACAAGTTCTAAAACATCCCTTCCCCCCTGCAACCCTGCACTTACCTTCTCGTTGCTGCTTTCGTAGTGGTAGACCGGTGGGGAAAAGTCACACCGGTCCTTTTTCGATTTCTCGAATGTGGCGGACACCTCCCAAGCCGCCGCTATCAAGGAATTGACGCACATGTCCACGGGGACTATGTTGGCGTTGCAGTAGGGATCGCAGTGCAGAGCCCTTAGAAGTCCCACCCCGGCCCCCGCCGCCACGCCAGTAGCGCCGTACATGTTGTTGATCCACGACGGTAGGGGGTCTTTGTACGTAGACACCACTGAAAAAATATAAAAAAGATACAGATGAGGTAAGGGCAAGGTTAGGAGGAATCTGGTACCTATGGAGGGTCTCATGATGCCAACTGGTAAGCCGTAACCTTCTTGTCGCACTACGTCTTCTGCTACTTGTTTTGTGTAGGCGTAAGTGTTAGGGTAACTGTCCAAAATCCTGCAAAATATTTTCAAGTTTGTAACTTCACCGCTAGATGGCGCAAATTTGATTTTTTTCTGCGTATACCTGGGCGTTATGTCCTCCAGGACCTTATCCGGCAGCTTCTCCGTCATCAGGATCAGCTCCTTGTAGCCGAATGGAGCGGGGTAGATCCTCTCCTCCACCACGTGGTTGATGCAGTTGGAGAAGGCCGTGGAGACGTGCATCATGGACTTCAAGTTGGGCATCTGGCGGGCGAGCCTGAGGATGTCTTGGGGGGCGCGGATGTTGATCGCCACCGCCATCTTCAGCTTCTCGTCGAAACGTACCGTCGCTGCAACATGGAAAATCACGTTGACCTGGAATTAGACGCGCATTGGTAGAAAGAAAAGGGTTATTTTAGAGTCACCAGTCTTTCGTGCAGACGGCGCGCCGAACATTAAAAAATTGCAAGTAGAACTAATTTATATTTTAAAATAGATATTTTTGCTGCTTTCAGTCATAATGTCATTAATTTTAATCACGTATTCGGAAGACTTAATAAAGACAGAAAATCGGAAAAAAAATGTTTTACTCGACTTTTAAAAATGAAGGAAATCAACCCATAACTCCCGCTAAGAAGGCGGCCCTGCCAGATGCCCGGATGCTCGGGTAACGTAATGTCACGAACAAATCGTCAGCTGCAGCGAACAGCGTTGCCAAGTTCACATCATAATCTGTGGTTCACATTTAATTAATCCGCTTTAGTATACGGATACATATGTACGAAACCAATAAAATGCAAGTAAATAAAGGATCATGCTGCATTTTATTATAACTAATTTTAATAATTGTATTAACTTAGTGCAAAATGTTTTAACAAGCCTGACTTCTCGAAGTCAACTTTCGTTAAAAGAAAATAAATAAAGCAGAGGTTTGTAGGCACACTGTATTTTATCAAATAAAAAAAGTCGGCACACTAAATACCCGAATATACAAAATACACTACACACGGTTACAAAACCATTACCTAACAATTTAAAGCGTTTATTCAAATCTACCACCCTCCATATCTCCCGCATTTTTCCCGCAAAGGAGTTAACATAACACATTTTCAAAAAGTTCAAGCTTTAGAAGCAGCTGATTTCCCCAATCGTCTTGAATTTTGCAATTGGTTCCTAAGTGCAGCAGAACTTTATTAACAAAGTGCTCTGGACGGATGAATGCTGTTTTACTCGTGCTGGCATTTTAAACAGGTAAAAAACATAAGTATTGCTTTCTCAAAAACAATAAGTGCCTACCTAGGTTACACCAAAGTTTAGATTTACACTAAAGTTTACATTTATTATGTAAACTTTGGTTATACGCAACTGCATATTGAATAATAAACTGAAATACTAAAACTGTGTATTATTTAACATAATAAATTATAAAACGTGAAAACGTTAATAATATTAAAAATGATAAATTGTAATAACCGTACATTCGAAAACAATCATCCCTATTCATTGATGACACGATTTTCCTTTGATAAAAGACCGACAACTTTTTGCTCTACTTTGCATGGAATACGATCCTACTAAAGTGCACACGTGCAAATTAGAAGGTTATTGACCTCGACACAGGTTAGCCTAGGTCGGAAACACGTACCGAGTTGTTTATTTGTCTCCGTCCGATTGTATTTTTATCTTCTATTACTTACAGTCAATATTTAAATACTACATACATTTCACCCTCTCTTTATAATTTATCTAGTGAGTGTTGGTTTTTTATGTCATTATTTCTGTAATGAAATTGAAATGGTTATGAAATGAAATTTAAATTATTTGAACTCTTGGGGTTTTGTAATTTCAATATTAAATTTTATTTAAAGTGAAACAGAGCTAATTTCTTTGCAGCCATAATAGTCACATTTGGTCAGATGAAAACCCGCACACTACTCGTCGGTTTAGCTTTCAGAGGAGGTTGGGTGTCAATGTATGGACAGGAGTATATGGCGATCGTTTAATTGGGCCGCATTTTCTACCTGTACATCTGAATGGGCCGCGTTACTTTCAATTTTTAGTAGAAGGCTTACAGCAAATTAAAAAATTATCACTATGATGTTAATAAAAAATGATTTTTGGCAAGTCATGCTCAGACCTCCTCGAGGTTCTTGCTGGGTAACAATAACAATTTAATATGTTGATTGCATAATTATAAAAAAATAATTTATAGCATTTTAAATTATTATTGGCTGACGTGAGCAAACCGTTTATTTATTGTCTTTATATGTGCGAAAATATATAAATATGGCAACATTGCATCTAGGTCGCTTTGTTCATATCGTAGTCGGCTGACGTCAGCCGGTCAGTAACAGCCTGAAAAGGGGGTTAAATAATGATTTGAAAAAATTTTTTTTCAGCTTAAATATGCATTTCATTTTCTTTAATCACGCCATCGTATTATACTCATTTTTCTCTATCTGCTCTTAAAATTAATGACATTATGACTGTATAATAAAAAAAAATAAAAACATACAGGGTGTCCCAAAAGTAACGCAGTATTTGAATTGTGCGCCATTTTCATTTCGATGGGTTGGCAGCATTGTGCAGGGTGACGTGTTGTAGTAAACACATTCCGGTTAAACAAAATCCCAACAAAAGTTCGGCTATCCTTTTTACCAAACGAAAAATCCCACAAAACCTCGACAGACTGACACTATCCCAGGAACCCATCTCCTGGAATCGACAAACACGATACCTGGGCGTGACGATGGACCAGCGTCTCACGTGGAAACCGCACATCGTGGAGACGGTGGCGCGAGCGAAGACCACCAGGGCTAGGCTCTATCCCTTACTCAAAGGTGGAAACACCCTCAGTTTAAGGAATAAGCGAACGCTTATCAAGGTGGTACTTCAACCGCAGCTAACCTACGCCTCCACGGCGTGGGGTCACGCGGCAAAAAGCCACTTAAAGTCATTACAGGCTGTGGAAAACATAGCCCTCCGCACGGCCACCGACGCGCCCTGGTACGTAAGAAACACTGACATATTACGAGACTTACAATACACAAACGCTACACAGACAATAAGACAAAACGCGGAGAAACGATTTGACGTAGCCGCTAGACATGACAATCCCCTCCTCAGGCAAGCCGTTGACTACGTACCCGACGTGACCGACAAACACAAAAGACCTAGACACCAACTTTTTGACCCTGGGTGACCACCCCAATGACCCCCCCCCTGCCCGCTAACCTTTTCTGTTTCAGAGACAGCCAGGATCAAGAAACGAAGACAACGACACACACACACACACACACATACACACCCCCCATACCCTCCTTACCCCTCCCCTCCCGCGCTAGCCTAAGGGCCACCTTAGCAAAGCGCATCCCAGGCTGCATAGCCGCACTACCCTACCCAACCATACCACACATAAACATGACACTACCCCCGGGGTTTACACAGACGAGCCGGCGAAGCAAGAAGAGCGCCAGAAGAAAGGGCCCTAGCCGGCGGGGCCCAGCCAGGACAAAAGGAGGTCCCACAAAGCGCCTACACCGGCCGCATTTGCGGTCGGGGTAGACGACGGATGGGGCCCACCTACGAAGGCTGTCCAGGCCTACACGAGATGAGGCAGGATAAAGAGGGATAATCCCCCTCGATCCCAAATCATTGAGGCCAATTTCTAGCCATGGAATAATGGCGCGGTTAGACAAAATGGAGCTCTATACGACCGGAAATGTCCCATCACATTAGGATTTTAACCTAACCTCAAAAAATAGCTCGAGATCAGTGGAAATCCCAATTTTTTGTTAAAATAGTTATGATTTTGAAATTAAGAGATAAAAGTGAAGGAATAAAAAGCTTTTATTTTGACCCAATTAACACGTCTGTGTACTTTAATTTAAAAATATTAACTATTTTAACCAAAAATCGAGATTTCTACCGAACTTTTGAGCCATTTTTTGAGGTTAGGGAAATATCCTGACATGATGGAACCAGTGACTATCTATTTATAGTCACTGATGGAACGTTTCTGGTTATATAGAGCTACATTTTGTCTAACCGCAACGTGCCTACTGCGACATGTGATCCTACACTATGCTGCCAACTCTGCGGAATGAAAATGCCGCGCAATTCAAATCCTGTGTTACTTTTACAAAATCCTTTATATGAAAATCAATGTTATGTGTCACTTACTCAAATTTATGGGTTATGTTCGAAACATTACAAGAAAAAGTAGTTCGAGCAATTTTCAATAGGTGACGCTGTGCATCATTACCAAACAATATCGCCAATCGACTGAAATTCTATAAAAATAGCCACTGCGAGGCATGCGAGGGTTCAACTCTAGTTATATATTTTAAAATCATTTCGAGTTTTTAATAAAAAATTCACAAATTTGCCTGCAGTCCTTTGTTTCATTAATTAAAAGTAACGTTTTGGTTCCCAACAAAGTAAAAGTGCAATAAATCATACACTAATTGTTATCGAACCGAAATTTCACTATTCGTTATGCTCTTAGCATACTAATAGTGATTTTGTCACAATTAACACAAGGAATCTGTTCACGTTTATAATGTACTTTTAATTTACGAGGCAAATCATCGTACCTCTTGCAAATACCAATCATTTCGGCAACTACTTTGATCAGTCATACAGGGTGTCCGGAAACTGTGAGCAGAAGATCTAGGGCAGGGATGCACAGACTTATAGGGAACAGGGGCCACTCGGGAAAAATATAAGCCAA
>NW_019417370.1:84779-87724 GCF_000390285.2 Anoplophora glabripennis | reverse complement strand
AAAAAAGAAGAAGAAGATATATATTTAAGAAGAAGAAGTAGAAAATTATTTAAAAAGATTTCTTCTGTCAGTGCTGCTAATTGTCAATGTTGTTTGTGGGGAGGAAGTTATGTTACATCCTTTCTTATATTTTATGTTAGTGTTTGCATTTGTTTATAGTATTACCTATAATTATAAATATAGTTCATTCCTACATGGTGCAAGCTAGTAGTCCAGGATTTAAAAATAAAGGTATCTTTATTAAAATATTAAGGGTGAAAATAATTTTTTACTAATTTGAAAATCTTTAAAATGTATTGCAATTGCATATGAAATTGTATAATTTATATAATATTTTCTGAGAATTAGTTTGATTAATTGGTAGATAAAAATTTTCTATGTATTTATTTCTCAAAGTTTATAATCGAAACTACTTATTTATTACTTGTAAAGCACTTTTGTATAATTATATATTTTTCTTTCATACAGAACATGTCTGATGACAGTTTAGAATGGTTGGGTCAAATATTGTCAGATGTACAATTAGGACAGTTTTTAGTTCCATTACGAGATGATTTACAAGTAACAAGACTGGAACATTTTGACTTTGTCAAAACAGAAGATTTAGAGAATATAGGTTTAAGCAAGCCAGGTATAACAGACTAACTAACATATATTAGTGTTTTATTTTAAATTATACTTAATTAAACCTTAGGCGCAAGGAGATTATTAGAGGCTGTCAAAAAAAGACGTGCCCAACAGAAGAAAAGAAATTTAATAAACAAATTAATTCCTGTAACAAGTAAAACTCAAACAAACAAAAAGAATGAAGGTAATATATCTATTAGTGACTTTACATCATGCTTAATACAAGAAAGCAATATTTCTTTATCTGTAAAACTCGGCGATGGAAGTTTTGGTGTAGTTAGAAGGGGTAAGTAAAATCATTAAGTGATATCTTGCACTATTTAAGTAATTAGTATTCTAAACTCTAATATTTAAACTAAATTTCTAAAGGAATTAAGAATCACTCACTGACCATTGACCAACAACAAACTTTTTAAACATCTTGTATATTGGATTTTGGTCCAGAATTTGTCATGAAATTTCCATGACTATTTTGAAATAAAATTATATAATAGAAATTACATTTTCCAAATTTGATATGTTGACTATTTTGAAGCTGAATGGACAAACCCAAATGGCAAAACTATACCAGTAGCAGTGAAGATATTGAAAGCTGACGCACTAAATCAACCCGGTGTCTTTGAGGATTTCATCAAAGAAGTGCAAGCAATGCATGTTTTATGTCACACTAATTTGATAAGGTAAATTATTTTTTAATTATCTATTAAATGATTATACGGAGAGGAAATTGAGTATGTAAAAAAAGTATTCGAAGAGGCGATTACCTGATTTATTTTAATACAGGCCTTGCCTTTGAGATTTGTAAACTATAAACTATTACTTTTAATTCAAGCAAAACATTGCAATGAATGAAAATTTTAAAGTAAATTGCTGTATTGCGAGACTTGTCTATTTTTGGGGTCATTAGTCAATCCAAAAAGCTTAATGGTGACTAATAAATTTTCAAAAACAGAACGTAAAAGTTGTAGCATTATCACAAGATATAATCAAACAAAAGTAACTGACATTGATATTAATTTTTCCACAGGTCCAACTATAAAATACATGTTGGTAATAAGCAAATCTATAAAAGTAACTACAACCTCTGAAATTTTGTTGCATGGAATAGTTTTGTTCATGCAATTCAGTTGCTGCGACAGAATTACTTAGTCTGATATGAAAAATTTCATGGATTTTATCGCGGCAACCAAATCCCTGCAACTAAATTGCATTGTCAGATGCAGGCTTTTTATGTTTTTTAGCTATATCCCTAACCTAAGTTTCTTCTGAGTAAGTTAAACATCTTCAGAAATATTCTCAAAAATTGTAATACTTTGCGTCTTGAAAACCAAGCTATTTACAACATATAGGTTTAAACAAATTTTTCTTAAAATTATTCAAAGAAATAAAATATATATACTTACACATATTTATGTTACAATCCATATTATTATAAAATTACATATGTATAAGGAAACAAAAATCACATATTTCTATCCTATACTGATCATTACCTATAGTTTCAATGGATGACCTTGTTTCCAAAAAGTGGAGGCAAGACGTACTCCGTGTGTTTTGCGCATGTTCCATAATTAGGCGCAGTTGCATTCAAATTTAAAAGATTGTCACGGCATGCTCTGTACTATAGCCGATTATATACATATGAGATATTAAATCTATGTATTTTCACTGAGTTCACTTCAATTTCTAAATGTTTACTTTTCTACATTTTTCTTCTATGAGTCCTCTATCGATAGGCTCCTTATCTAACACATTATTTTACTATTTATTAATTTCAATAAATAACGTAAGTATCTGCATAACCTATTTAATATTTTGCAGGCTCAAATAAAATAAAACAGAATACAAATTTATATGCTTTTAAAACTATATACATATGCATGTTCGTAATTTTGGACATTTTTTAAATGACTGGTTTATTTATTAAACAAGACTTAGTATTTCAAAAAATCGCCACTATTCGCTCAAGCCGGGCACAACTGACAATCTTTTTTTTATAAAAAAAGTTCATTATATAATTATTTATTATAATGGTTTCTGCAGTTTATTTGATAATATAAAAAAAACATGCTATAAAATATCTGTAAGAGACCAATCCGATAATAATGTCCACGATTAAGGTGGCCATATCCCTGGCCGAGAAATGGTGAAATTTCTGGCATATTTAGGTACTGAAATCTTGAAAAGTAAAACGTGTAGAACAAAAGTAAGCACAAAAATAAAATCCTTGATGTTTTATTTATTCATTGTTACCATTTAAATTTACCCAAATAAAATAATAACAAAAAAAAGCGTTTGTAAAACATGCGTTTTCTGTT
>NW_019417370.1:81426-84312 GCF_000390285.2 Anoplophora glabripennis | reverse complement strand
ATTTAATAACTTTAGATTATTCAGTTATTAAATGTTTGAAATTATTTGTCTTTGCGGAAAACACTATTTAAAGGCCCTTAAGGAAGGCTCTTATCGAGTATAATTTTGAAACATTTTTACTAAATATCAACACAAGACAAATTAATAGAAGAATTAGTGCAGGTTTAAACAGATTATGAAATAAAACTCAAAAGATACATTTATTTATTTATTTATTAAAATATACACTATACCATAACAGTTTCACCAAAGCACTAGCGCAACACAAAACAAAATGAGAAATTGAGAATATTTTTTAGGTTAGCTCGGTTTGCTTTTTTACCGCTCGGCGCTCACCGTTCTTGGTTCCTTTCAACCAATCAAAACCCGTAAAGTAAACGCATGCGTATGAATACGCTGGTACGTCGCCCCACTTTTCGGCTTCAAGTCAATTGCAAAATGATCAGTATAGGATAGAAGTATGTGACAAAAATGTAGTAATTTCATAATAAAAAAATCTATATTTTTTTTAACTAGAAAGAGATCCAAATTATTGTATGTAATTGTAATCGATTTTTGGTTTTAGCTGAAGATTAGAATTATCTAAAAATGAAAAATTTACTATTAACTTTCTTAATCTCTTTTATGTTATTTATTAAAAAATGTCTATAAATTATTTTTAATTTAAAGGTTATATGGAGTGGTATTATCTCAACCCATGATGATGGTAACAGAACTAGCGCCTTTAGGATCTTTGTTAGATTTTTTAAGAAAACAGTGCCAACACACCCCTGTGCCAATGTTATGTGAATATGCGACACAAGTTGCGAATGGTATGGCATATTTAGAAAATAGACGATTTTTGCACAGGGACTTGGCATGTAGAAATGTATTACTATCGACAGTTGACAAGGTACGATATTTTTAATATTTACTATTACCACCATATTTTATGGTTTACCAATAATCATGGCCGGATTAACTTATGGTGAGGGCCAGAGCTGCAAGCTCTACAGAGGTCTTTACAAAATTTTACAACTTACAGTTTTTCACTTTTTGGTCTGATTCTAAAAAAGGGTTACACAATCTGCCAAAATAAAATTTCAAAAAACCTAAACACTTTTTACTTTCATTCTAAAAAAGAAAAGGTCACACAATCAGCGGCTTCACGATATAAAATTTCAAAACCTAAACACTTTTTGGTCTCATTTTCATCTTGACGAGGTCCCCTAATCTCTTGAGACCGGGGTTATAGCCCCTTCTTTTATTTAATCTTTTATTAATTTAATCATTTTCTAGTTCTACTAAGTATTTTTATTGTTTTTCTTAGTGCTGTACTGTGTCAGTGTGTTTATCAAGTGTTTATTTCTTCAAGTGGTTTATTATAGACGTATTCTTAACCATAACCAAACTTTTCTTGAATGATATCCTGTTGCGAGGCTAGTTCGCTTACATGAAATTATCTTTAATATGCATGCTCAGTAACATTGATACAATTTTAATTTATTAATTACTATAAAATTCAATATTGTTCTATAAATTTAAATGTATGAATTCTATAATTCTTTTAATTTGTCACTTGCGGTTTGAAACTTCTTAAATATTTCTAATACTGCCAGAATATCGTGATATTTTTTTTTGCAATTATGTCTAAAGTACATAAGATCGAAAATCGATGTAGTAAAAATACTGAGAAATTTTTTGTAACAATGTGTACTATGGGGTTGCCTATTATTTGGCGTATGTGACGTAACTACTAAAAAGGTATATTTTTTGAAAACTCAATATTGACAATTACATAACCTTAAAGTAAGAAAAGTAACTATTTCCAATAAATAAAATGTTTTGATAAAAACCTAGGAAAAATCTATACTACGTCAATTGCTCATAGCCGGCAACTGTAAATTCATAGCCAGCCTAGAACCTCACTATTCCTTAATGTCTAAAATCAAATTGCAACTTGTGATGAGTTTAAGGATGTTCGATACATCTCTTGCGGGGCAGGCGTTGCGGGAGGGAAGCCTATGCTTATACACGGTAGTTTCGTTGTAGTACCAACCTTACATAAACCAATTTGAGCGAACTAAATATAATATGTACGAATGAAATTTATACAACACATATTAGCTTGCATATATTTTTCGTGTTTAATGCACGGCAATTAACTTTTTATTTGAATAAAAGTGTCTATTTATTCATTAAGAGCTTGTAAAATTATGGATGAAATCTGGCAACATTGTTATGGCATGGTGGTAAAAGTTGGGTTAACTGTCATTACTGTCAACTTTGCGCTTATTCCGTAAACATGAATGAACATCCAAGGTACAAAGAAAAAGTAATGACTGAAAAGTAATATAAAATGCGTATGAAACAGAATGTGGATTGATGAGAAAAAAGTAAAATGTGCAGACCGAGAATCCATATGATAACTATCAAGAAGTTCAGTGTATTATAGTGAGACGTCGTCTTGTCAAATTGAAGATTATGACAGAACATCTATACTGTTCGTTTTGCAAAGAGATCCTTTCAATTTTTGTTTCAAATTTATAGTCTATAATCGAGCTATTCAAATATAGCGCGTCAGTCGAAGCGTTAAATACAGCGTACAGTGTTGCCATATTTCCTTTCATTGTTTGTTCAAATTTGTCAAAACGTTATATATTCATTCCATTATCTCAATAATTACATTGTAAGTGCATATTTTTATTGTTTTAAAATGTTTAGTAATATTTAATTCTTCAATTACAATTTTATTTTCCCGATCCTAACCATTTTTAAGAGCAATATTCACGTTTGATTAAAGTTTTTGCCCCAACTCCCATAAGAGCCTGTGTATAAGAGCATAATTTTTAATATCATTTTTCAAAAAAACTACATTGGCAATCGATCTGATATTTTTACACGAGA
>NW_019417370.1:76476-80771 GCF_000390285.2 Anoplophora glabripennis | reverse complement strand
TAATTTTTTCCCTAAGATTCGCCGTTCTCAAGTTATTCATACCAATACAATCCCCTTGTGGCAGACACTTCTAACGATAATATTACAAGAATATTTGTTTATGTTTAAAAGTAAGTGCAATTTGTAAGCAAGTCAACAAAATTATTTACACTCCCTTCTACACCACCTGTGAGGTAGTGTGCTATATAAACAAAAAATCATTTTTTTTTAAAACCTCAACACCCTGTATCTCTAAAAGGGGGCCGTTCCAGACCTATGTTTATAAGGCAAACACATATTATTTTAAAGAGATCTATCTACCCTCGAAGTTTCCTGCATAAAATTCGGACCACCCTGTATAATGTGCTATAGACTGAGTTACACTGAACGTCGATCTGTGTTCTACCTCTGTCTATTGCACTTAGTAGACGATAGGGAAATGCTTTTTTAGTGGGTGTAAACGGACGTACGTAGTACTTGATTTAGCCGTCGTTAGAAATTCTATAGCATAAGCATAGGCAAGGCACATATTGGGCAAGGGGTCTAATTCCGTGGCTATAATAAACTTATAAATTAAAAAAATACAATCAGGGCGTTTTAAAACATAGTAATAATTAAAATGGATCAAAGTGCCAGTTGTAGCAAACCGTCTGTTGCTCATAAAAATAATAGATATCTTGTTGCTTTCTAGAAAGATGTCTATGGATTTTCGATCCCCGCACGCTTCATCCTTCTTACTAGTCCAAGAGCTAGCGATGAGTCACTCACTATAATTTCAAACGTGAACTATAACTATGATACAATTTTTGTAAATTTGAGTAGTTTAGAATAATAAAATTGTCACTTCACAACAGCTGTAAAATTACAGATTTTTCTTGTTTAAACAATTTTTGCTAAATAAGATACAGTTCAAGAGTGTACATATTTATTGAGACGTTTTGACTTTAATGCTATGTAAATAGATACATTATTTCTCAATTATATTAATTCATTTTCATCATTAATCTTAAAAAAAAAGAGAAGTTATATCACTGATAAGTAAATTAACCATAATAAATATTTGATGGAATTATATTTATTGTGATTAAAATGATGAATTATCTATAATTTTTTCCTTCCCTGTGTCTCCGATGTAGTGCAATACTCATATGTTTGTCATTGTTTGATAAAAATAGCTTAATTGTATTTCAACTTCAATGTAAAAATAAATTAATTATTCGAATCAAGAAAATTTATTGTAAATTAGAGATGGGAAAATTCCCAAACTATGAAAATTCCTGGAAAGTTTCCATTGAAAATTCCGGAAATTTTCCAAAAATTTCAAAAATTTTTTGTTTGGATTTGGTATTGTGTTCTACATACCATCAGCTTTCCAAAAATACCAAATACTTATATACATTTTTATTTATATTGGTATAAATATTGGAAAAATATAACTTATGTATTAATCATCCGTTAGAAAAAATTACATGCTGAGGGTTACAGTGCGAAACACTATACAGTATACAATATTTATCTTTATTTTTTAACAAACAAATAGTAAATACATTAAATAATTATACTAGTTTTAAAATGTAATTGTACTTTGGTTCAACTATCAAAATTCATATTAAATTTGAAAAGGAGGCAATTTATGAGTCTTGTATTGCTCTCTATTATGTAGATTGTAGACTTAACAAAGATTAAAATAAGTAAGTGTAAGTGTTTTCTAACTTATTTGGATAATATGGTCTTCTGGTATTCCGAATTAACCAAAAATCCGAAATTAACCAACGATTTTTTGTGTATGTTCATAGAAGTTAGAAGTAAAATTGGCTCCAAGTTTACAAATTGTTAGAAATATTCCCGGAAATTTTTCGACGGAAATTTTTTCAGAAACTTTCCAGGGAAAATTTCTCAAGCTTCGATTATTTCTTCCCGGAAAATTTCCGTTTTGGAAACTTTCCGGGATGGAAAATTTTCCATTGCCCATCTCTATTGTAAATTATATATAAATAATTAATAAATAAATTTTATACTGTTTACTGTTGGAATCTGTACAAATCTATGTCTAGCCAGTTTCAAATAAATGTTTTAGTGTCATAAATATACAGGCTGTTTATTAAGTACTTGTACAAACTTTAGAGGGTGAATCTCTGACTAATTTTAAAATAAAAAATTCATATGAACATGGGTACGCACGGCTTGGTTCTTGAGATACAGTGTGTCCAAAAGTTTAGTCAAAAATGACATACAGTGCAACATAAAAAAGGTTATGAGGTACAACACTGTATGTGGCACCTTCTAACATTAAACAAAAAACTAAGTAAATATCCAGTTTCCCGAATTTTGTCAAATTGCCATGTTAGAACAAATATGTAATGAAATTACCAAACAAAAATTTTTTTGGATCTCAAGAACCAAGCAGTTGCAGACCCATGTTCATATGACCTTTTTATCTTAAAATTTGTCAAATATTTGCCCTTTAAAGTTTGTACAAGTACTTAATAAACATCCTGTATGTAGGTACCTACATTCATATTCAGTTCGTTGAAAAAATAATTGATATTTTACTAATAATTCTATATTTGTTAATGCATATTTCAAACATTTATAATAACGATATTTGGTTTTTGCCTTTATATTATTCAAAAATACAGTCTAATATTTCTGAGCTTTGAAATTGTCTAGGAATTAGCTGTTAAAACAAATATTTATGTTAAACCTTTGTCTACAACACAGTCACTGTTTAAATTTGAAATAATCTATATCTTAACCTCTAAATTAGGAAGTTTTAGCTATTAAAAACCAAAAATATTTTTTGTATTGACATCACATTGACACATTAATTTCAAATTGCAATATAGCCTATGACCATCAAATTCACAGTACTATCAATATAAAGCAAATAAAGTATCCATATTGCAGTCATAAAGTCTCTAGACAACAAGGAATGCATTTGAGAAGTAATATCATATGACAAAGTTCCGATTTTTCCCAGGTTCGTTTTTTTGAGAACCAATAAATTTTCAGTCTGTTATAATAATTTTTTTGAATAGTAAGTAAATGAAAATTTAAAAATTTTCATATTAAAGTAAGCATGTAAGTAACATCAATACAGTTATTTTAATGTCAACATGGGTTAACTTGTTTGTTATAGCTATTTTACTTTGTGAATTTCTTCATGAATTAATTCATAAACTCATTTCATGCAGAAGTTGGATAAGTGTAATGCACTGAATCTATTGTTCTAATTTTCGTCAATTTCGTCTTTAGGGTTTAGTTATTTGTTCACATATTTCAATGTGTTTTTATAGTGACACTTGAATTGGCAAAGTAGGATTACAATTACTTTTTCTCTAATAAAAAATATCCATTCTCAACTTACTCAATTTGTTTTTATTTTTTATGATTTGGTTTTAAAGTTGGTAGCAGATATTTTTGTTGCAAAGAAATCCAAGAAGTTTAGAACAGTTTAAAACGAAACCCTTTAAACCCAAGCCCTTTAAAAATAAATTGCTGATTTAAATAATGAAGAAATTAATTAACTTATCTGTTAATGTAAAACAGCTTTTACAAATTTTACATTTGACTTGTTAGGTTAAAATAGGAGATTTCGGGTTAATGAGAGCATTACCACAAGAAGAAGACTGTTATGTCATGACTGAACATAAAAAAGTCCCTTTTCCTTGGTGTGCACCTGAATCTTTAAGATTTAGGCAATTTAGTCATGCTTCAGATACATGGATGTTTGGTGTAACTGTTTGGGAAATGTTTACCTTTGGTGAAGATCCGTGGATGGGATTGATAGGTAAATTATACTTTAATATTCTCTAATATTATTAGTATACTTAAATAATAATATAATATCGTAATATACTTTATTTTCTTTTTCAATTTGATTTTTTGATGGATATTATTAAAAGCCAAGTAATAGGCATTTTTATTCTACCATATTTTGAAATCATGATTAGATAAATCGACGCTTTAGTACGAAAACATACTATCTCAGATTTCGGTTGGAAAACATGCTATCTCAAATTTCAGTTGAAAAACATGCTATCTCAGTGTGACTAGAAATTTAAGTTGGCACATTGAATGATTGAAACCATGCATTTATAATAAACTTATATAATATATTTTTAAAAAAGTAAGGAATGTTTATGTTCAGGTACACTGTTTATTTTATTTTTTTTTATTCAACATTTTTCAATTAATTTTGTTAAGTTACTGTTATAAACGACAAAATTGTTAATTAAAAAAATAGAATAATATGCAGTATGCTGCAACACGTACATTACTCGACGTTTTTTGAAATAACAAATTATAAAAAAAAA
>NW_019417370.1:0-75813 GCF_000390285.2 Anoplophora glabripennis | reverse complement strand
CCTGAGAAACGTCATAGCATAAGCGTAGACGAGGAGTCTAATTCCATGGCTATAATAAATTTATAAATTAAAAAAACACAACTGGGATGTTTTAAAATGCTGTAATAATTAAAATGGATCAAAGTGCCGGTTATAGCAAACCGTAAAAAAATTTAGATATTATGTTTTATTATCTTTTTTCAATATTTTCTATATCTTGTTGCCTTTTACGCAGACACGCCAATGGATTTTCGCTCCCGGCACGCTTCATCCCCCTTACTAGTCCAAAAGCTAGTGATGAGTCACTCTCTATAATTTCGACCGCGGAGTATAGAAAGTTTCAAGTTGTTACAAAAAAATTTGAAAATATATCCACAATTTAATATGTAAAAATCTGCTTGACTTTTCAGACATTAAAAAGCTTGTAGAGATTTATGTACTTTGTGTACACTTAAAATGTTATTCACAGTACAAAGTATGTTTTTTAAATGAGTTTAATTTTAAATCAAAATAGAAAAGGTTAATAATGATTTATTATATCTAAAAATGTTTATTTTTATGTAAAATGATTTTTATTTACATTTTTTTTATCTGATTTTGGTGCTAATTGAAGGTTATAGAGTATCCAGGGTGTAACTTTAAGTGAGGGTCAGTTTTTTAGGGGTAATAGTATGTTTTCCCCTTAATAGGAATCTGAAATTCTTTTTCTTTTAATTAAATAAATAGTTGAGTTTTAATTAGTTTTTTAAAATGCACTTTAATACTTGTGTACGCCACCACTGTAATGTTCTTGTATTACAAATACACGGATTGTAGGCAACCTTCAGTGCATGTGAAGGGAGATAGTGTGGATCAACGGTGACGAAATGAAAGGCGTTAGTTGTTGGTACGCATTTGGAGACTACATCTAACTGTGAATTTGAATATTTTTCATCGCTGGAAGCCATGAACAAACTATTTATTTTTATGTATTTCATTTACCATTATTGATTACTGCCTGAGTTTTTTGCTAGGTTACTTATTACTTGTTTGTGTGGTGATCACCCACTCATCAAAAGTATTTCGTGTGAAATTGTGCATACGTTGTGACTAAAGCGTGCCATTATTTGAAGTTACACTAGCTTCTCCTGAGGCGGGGTACGAAAATTACTAAAAAGATTCAAAAAAAAAGTTAAGTTTTTACGACAGAATTTGAAAAACAAACTATTGATAGGTGTTTCTAAAGGTCAAAAGAAGCCTCTGTATAAATATGACCCCACTCAAAGTTTCACCCTGTATAAAAACTAAATATTTACAACATTTTAAACTGTTGTGTGGTGTGAAGTATTATTTTGCAGTTTTTATAGCATGTCTATTGCCAAGTTCACAGAAGTTTGATTGTGGCGCACTACACTTAATTGAACCAAACATCGAGCGGTACTCCCTTCGATTCTTTACCCCATTTTGCTGTTGCACGGTACTGCCGCTTGAAGTTAAAATTATTTTTAAGTACATTTATTTGAACTGGACACCTTATTTTTATTAATTTAATTAATTCAATTTTGCATTTACCACATTTGTAACAATAGTACGCTACAGTTACACTGTACATAATAAAAAATTATGGTAGGGATCTGTGGCATGCTACAGTCGAAGTTCTGTGAACTCCGCATAAGCTTTATCTTATTGCTTTAGAATATTTGTTAGCAATAGTTGATACCAAGGACATTTAAATAAAGGGGACTATGCATGTCACAGTCTATCTCATATGTTGGGTGAAGCTAGACAAGGGGAAAGCAGAGGGCTTTATTTTCATCCAACTGATGCGCGCGATTACATCTCCAATGTCGTACATTTTGGATGGGCCAAAATAAAATATTTTATAGTCCTAATTCAATATATTTCAACAGCTACTCAGTATTTTTATAATAAATATATATATTTTTATAACTTCTTGGAATCCCAATAACTGTAACCATTTCTTTCTCGTTGCACCATCCCCAAGCATCCTAAAAACATTCACATTTCACTTTTAGAATACTGAGGCAAATTTTCAGTGAGACATAAAAATATATTCCCAAAGGAGAACATCAAATGGTTGAATTAATGCAACTTTCAGTCGATTGCATCTTCGGTATTTTTATGTATAAGTGAACCACCACCATATTTTTGCTGTTGTATTTATTCAGTTTTTATGCTCGTGCATTTAGTAAAATTGTAAATATATATTTGAAAAGGTTTTTGTCGTAGAGGAAAATGAAAATAATGAATGATTAAAATTTGTAATGTTGGGTATAAGGGATAACATTGAAATACCTATAAATATATTAAATATAAATAATGTCTGTAACTTATTTGTGGTGCAGCATTTTCCTTTGTTTTTAATTACTATTTCAGCAAAAATTTTAAGTCAGTTTTATAAAATTTTACCATTATTCAAATAAAAGTTACCCACACGCACGACAATGGCCACAGTTGCATATACATTCCAAAGTCACCTTCAAGCACGCTTACCTGTGGAAGGATAGCTGATGTGGATGTTTATAATCCAATTTCTTACAAATTCTGCACTATCTAACCATATTCACACCTTAAAAGTTTATCCAAAATACATGTATAAACACTAATCACGTTTCACTTACTAAAATCACAACTATTTTCTAACAAGAGACGCCATATTCTGCCAACCACGGCAGAACGAACGAGGAACACGCTACAAATTATTGCGTAGTTGCCAAGTCTTCAAACATGGCAAATATGAAAAATTAAAAATAGTTTAATATGTACAAAATTTAACAATATTGTATGCATAACTTAATAATACTATCCTATAATAATAATTTTCACAATTGTGATGAAAATTGCGATAAAAATATTAAGTACATTTCCAGTATAATTATACAGCTGACAACAATGATACAATTAGACTGTGAATAGACCAGGCTTCATCTAGAAATGTAAATAAATAAGTCCCCTTTATTTAAATGTCCTTGGTTGATACTATTACTTTTTTGCTAATATTGGTATAAGTTGGTGGAACATTTATCGTAATATAATTAATGTCAGTGGCGAAGCGTACGGGTAGGCAAGGTAGACATTGTCTACCCAAAACATTGTATTGTATTTTCCAAATGTATTAGCAGCCAAAGAAAAAGAGCATCAGGTTGAATTAATTACCTGACCGGCTATTGTAACATAATTCAAATAAATTGTATATTAAAGACAGGCGGGAGTGACGCTACGCTAAATAATAACTGGGTAAACATTTCTGAATTTGTTTTTTCCGTGGTTAGCGCCAAGAGACTGCACGTGCACGAATCGCCACCGCGTAAGTACTCAGTGTTCAGTGTAGACTGGATATTAAGGGTGAAAAAGACAACTGATCATTTGTCTATCACAGTCGGCAAGCGAAGTATTGTCCTGCTGTCTACATTACAGGGTCAACTGGAATAGCTGCAATACTTCCCGTTTTATTTTTATTTAAATTTTTATACACTATTATGTAAAATGTGCATCATAATAAATATTTGTATTTATTATTATTATTATTTCTTTTAAGTACTTAACAGTTAATGTTGTGAGTTGAACGTAATATAGATGCTTTTACAAAAAATAACTTAATTCTTTGTACAATTTGAATTTTTTTCTCTCAGTGTCTACCCATGAAAAAATTTCACGCTTGGCCACTGATTAATGTAAGTGATGAACATTCAATAACAGTCAGATTCTTGTTATATTAAAATGTGGCTTGTTTGTGATCTTTCTTTATTACAACAACTGATAGCAATTTTACCATGGAAAATATTTTAAAAAGTTTTACTGAAATTTTATCATTTTACTCAATTTTTGAATTCTTTGGCCTCCAGACAAAGTGTTATAATTAGATTTAATAAAAGCCAAAGAACAAATTTTACTATACTGAATATCACTGATCATAGAATTTTATTAAAATAAATATGTCACTAGTATTGGTAGTAGGTAACAGATATTGAGGGTAATTATTTTTTAAGTTATTATAAGATTAAAATTTAAAATAATTACAGGTTCTGAAATTTTGAGGAAAATAGAGAAAGAAGGAGAGAGGTTAGCGGCTCCTGATGCCTGTCCTCCTGCAATTTACCAAACTCTCCTTCAGTGCTGGTCAAAAAATCCTCAGGAACGACCAACATTTGCTGCCCTAAAAGAATTTTTCCGCAAAAATGTTACGCCTGTTATGAAAGCTTTAACTAAGCAAGACGAACCCGATAAACTGAAAATAATTGAGGGTGATGAAATTGCTATTATAGATGGTAGTGCCGAATTATATTGGTGGAAAGGCCAAAATCAAAGAACCTTTGACATCGGGAGATTCCCAAGATGTTTGGTAAACCCAATGCGGCCTAAGCAGCCTGAAGATATTAGTAAACCGCTTGATAATTCTTTTATACATACAGGCCACGGTTCTGCCTTTGGGGAGTCTTGGGGAAGCCCCTCTCACATAGATGAAATGTACTTAAAGAACCCAATGGATCCTCCAGATGTTATTGGCATGCAATGCCAACCGAAACCCTCACCCCAACTCTATGATAGAAGAAAATCTCAAAAAAGCAGTAAGTATTAATTCAAAGACATACGATATAGAGAGATGGTTAGATCCAGGCAAAGTTACATATTCGCTAAACAGTAATTAAAAAAACAATTAATATTTCCTCAAGTTAATAAGATTTTTTTTTAATTTTTAATTTTTAATTTCTATGTGTTTTAAACTACTTGATAATAGGAAAGACCCTTAAGGTCATTTTCATTTCTCTATTTAAATACACAAAAATATATTTAGTGCAATATATCTTAATACCATCATCGTTTCTTTTTAGATGTAAACTATCCATATCTTAACTGTTCAATTCCTCCATTTCTTCTAAGTGCAGTGATGTGTTTAGTAGCATTCAGGATATAAAATCATTAGCAGTCCTATTTTTTTGTAACGTTATTAATATTTATATTTTTTATACAATTATGTAGAAACCTTCATAAATTAAGAAGAAATTAACAAAATTTTAATGAATATATAACATTAAAATTAAATTTGTAATGAAACGTTCAATATAGTTAACTTCGAGTATCTGGGACAACTGAACACTCGGATTATCTATTACAATATTTTTTTTATTTATTTTTTAATTATGAACAGAACTATGTACACTCGACGCAAGACAAAGGTTTCCAACCTAAAAGGCATACTAATTTTAAAGGGGCGAGCCAGTGGATAGGAATTTTGGGAGGCATCAATAATTAGGGGCGTGTCATATTTTTTTTTGTGTAGGCACACACAACAAAAAATTGCAGGCCTGAAGTATATGCATTATAAAAAGAGAAGAGTATACAGGTTTTGAAATTATTTTGTCTTGCCACATTATTTTTTTTGTCCCTGAGAAAATTAATATTTTAAAATAAGAATTTGTGTCATATTCTGCAGAAAGTAGGTAGGTAGGTCATGAAGGCAACGAAATAAAAAAATATTGTAAACTACAGTTTTATTATAACTTATACAGTTTCGGGGGAAAGGGAAATATTTAAGGACGTGTTCTGGAAGTGAAAATAAGTAAATAAGTTGATGACATTATGGGTCCGGAAATGTTTCCTTTCTGAGATAGATGTCGAAAGAAATTTGAAATCCGGTTTTTTCTAATTATTTCGAAAACGATATAAGATATTACACTGCCACTGTACTATACACCAAAGCTCAGTGTAATATCTTAAATCGTTTTCCGAAATATTTAGAAAAACAGGACTTTTTTAAATTTTACATCTATCAGAAAGGAAGCATTTCCGGGTCCATAATGTTATGAACTTATTTACTTATTTTGACATCATTTTATAAACAATGAAAAAACAAAACAGTCTAATAATATGTCCAACCACCATCCGAATCAATAACGGCTTGTAATCTGTTTGGCATAGATGCAACAAGGCGTCGTATATTATTCACATCTATAGTGTTCCAAATATTTTGTATACGTTCTGAGAGCGTATCTCTATTTGGTGGAATATCGTATACTGTTCATTCAACTGACGCATTACATAAGCCCATAAATGTTTTTTTTATAAGAAGTAGGTAATTTCCATTTTGTTTCATTCCAAAATATTGATTAGAACCCAAGTTATCACGGAAATATTATTTTTGGGGGTGAACATGAGGGTTAGTTTGCATCCGTTTAAATCCGTTTTAGGCTTAAAGAAAAAATATTAGTCCTTATTAATATGTATTTACCTTTTTGAGATTAACAATGGATATTGAGCATACAATAATTTAAAGAAACACATGTTTACTGACGCACGTGCATTGACTATAGCGAACAAAATAATCTATCTTTGTCATAAGCATACGAGTTGTCCACCACTTCGGTACCATGAGTGCGACAAAGGGAACGTGATTTTTTATCTTTGTCCTGGCAGTGTTGTAGGAGCTAAATAAAATTCAAAATATAAAAAGGTAAATAAATTTGTATCTGTCTAAAAATCAAACGTAAAAAAAATTCGAAGGCAACTTTTCATTATTTTAAATAATCAATAATAATAATATTGCTTTATTTGCTAAACAGACCATCGAATAGTATAGAAAAAAAAACGATTAAAAATTTGAAATTGTTGTAACTTTCTTATTAAAAATTAAAAATTATATCTGTTTCTCTGAAAAGATAAGTTACATTTTTTAGAGTAGATTGAAAAAAAAATTACAAAATTCATTAATTTTTCTGCGTGTTATGATTTTTTAATTTATAATTTCTGAAATATTCCCTTAACTTCCAGCCTCCCTAACTCTGTTAATTTTAACAGTACAAGAAAAAGTCAAGAGGCCATTTTTATGTAAAATTGTATGCTTTAGAACTTTTATAAGAAACTTCAACTGATTTCATTGCGGGCACCTATACAGTGTTCATTAATGGCATTCAGAAAAAACCAGAGGCATTCTATGGCTAAAATTAAGTAAATTTTGTTACACACAGGTAGGCTCTTAAGGCCGCCGTTTCCGAGCTGCAGGGTTTTCAAAATTAAAAAAAATATCAAATTTTCAATTTTCTTAAATCCATTCATTCTGACTATTCGTAAGTAGGTAGCAGACGTTCCGCAAGATTTATTAACTAGGATGAATCGATTTTTCTATTTTAATGTAAATTCAACTCTTTTAATAGAAACAAGATAATAAAAAATGCATACGGGGTCTGCTATAAGAGTTTGCCGATTAGTCCCATTTTAAAAATACCAATCTACCAGGAAAGCATTTTTGTACAAAACTCGTAAAATGTCAGATGTGACGATAAAATATTGCCATAAGTGTTTAATGGGAACGCCCCATATAGATAAGCGGTTAAGCCGTCATATTTCAAACAAAATACGATTCAGATTGGAAACCTTTACCTTGCGTCGAAGTGTACATACAAAGCCAATAAAACAGAAATTTATGTTTTATTATAATTTTGATCTTATTGATTTAATAATAATTTTTAATTTTACCGAAATTTAATTGCCAACATGAAGGAAATAAAATTACTGTTCCAAACAGAGTACTGTATGTATAGGCTGCTCCATTTTCGATGGGAATTCAGGGTATTTTAGAAACTACTAAAGATATGATAAATATGACAAGACGTTCTCGAATATATCACATATATATAAAACACCCCATATCTTCTGTGTTTATAAAAATAACTATAGCGTGTGATATAACGAGAAACGCCCTGTAACTCAGAAATAAATGAAAATAGCAAATTTCTGATTTGACAATTGAGCTTGCCATGAAAATCGTGCTCGAATAAGCGGTGTCAGATTTATCAGATCTTTAGTAGTTTCTGAAATACCCTGAAATCCCACCGAAAATGGACCAGCCTGTACAGTACCTTCATAAATGTCCAAGTCCCACGTGACAGCGATTGTTATGCAATCAAACTTACGATGGAGTCGGTGATTAACACAAAATTCCCTAAAGACAGAGGATAGTCCTGTGGAGTACATTTTACATTTCTTTACTGTAACTGTAATCTGCAAAATGTGTTTCTTTTTCAATAAAAAAATCATTTTTTACGTTTTTACTTACAAAATAATTATACGCCTCTAAGATATTTTCAATTTTTATCTCATTCTATATTGAAAAAGTATTTTTTGATTGAAAATATAAAAAATATAAAAATATAAGCTCTTTTGTAATCCACTTTCATTCAGAAATAATGTTAATAAAATGTTTGTTTTATTTTTTTTCAATATTTAAATATAATAAATTAACAGACAAAGATTAATTTGTAGAAATACACAGAGATACTCTATTACCTGTTTCATGGAAATACTGGTAAACACTGCTAGATTGTACAAATAATAGGCGGCATAAAAACAAGGAAAATTACGAATGTCTGATTTCATCTAGGGTCGTATACTCGTGTTCCATAATAATGGGCAGTGATTCATATCTAGCACTTAAACGAGTAAAGGAGTTGAGGGGTGTACGGGACAAGTTTCCATAGGCATACTACTTGGGGGTCAAAGACCAGAAAATTATAAAAAATAAGTTCAGGGTGAATATTTACTTTAAAAAAGCTTATAGACTCACTGTCATCCTCTCCACAATTGTTCAGTGCCGTCCTTTCAGATAGTGATGGCCCACCACCACCCACTTACACCTATAAGATGCGCACGCCGCGGATTTTAAACTTTATCACTTATAATAATAAGTGATTATGAAACGTCTTCACTATAGCCATCCTTGTCTATTGCACGGATTTCTTTACCTTACTTTGTCGTTCTCATGTAAAGGCAAATGGACCATGTGGATTTTCCAGCCCTGTATACACACCCCCTGTTCCAAACATCCTGCTGTACTTACAGTATGCATTAGGTACTGCCCTTTTCCAGAAGGTAACTTTAATCCAGCAAAAATCCTTCCAGAAATGCCTGCTGTTTGCTTTGGATATTGCCTTCATGCCACACTTTTGTTACCGTATGACTTTTATTTATCCATGTTTCATCCGTGTTATACAGGGTGAGTCAAAATTCACTCCCCAGCGGCCGGATATTTATTCTAAAATAAAAAATAAAACAAAAATGTAGAATACTAAAATCTCGAAAATGAAGCCGTTTTTGGAAAATTTTTACATAATTTTTTAATTGTAAGTATGGATTAACCAATATGTAGATATGTTACTAATTGTAAATAAAACTAATTTGTGTTTGAAAATAATGATTTTTGCTGTTTTAAAAAACGTACGTAAAAAATAAATAAAAATTCTGATCTGATTGATATGAAATGTTTTATTAAAATCATTTGAAGTTTTTACAAACAATTATACGTTACTATTTTTGTACTCAGGATGGGCGATGTGAAAATTTGCTTTTTAATAACTTTTCCCTTAAATTATGAGATTTGACAACAATGCATAGCCCAATTCCCAATTGTGCATACGTTGTGACTTAAGCACGATATTGTTTGAGGTCACACTAGCTTGTCCAACTTTAATGAAAATTACTAAGGTTAAAAAGAAATTGAAGTTTTGATGACGGAATTTGAAAAAATCAACTATTGACATGTTTCTAAAGGTCAAATGTAGCCTATATATAAATATGACCCTCATTCAAAGTTACACCCTGCTTACTGGATTTGCTATTGATAAATCGTAAGCTGGAATTGTATATCTATTGGAATAATACAATCAACATGTGAAAGATCTTGGCATTTATTTTGAAAAAAAAAAAAAATCCAAAAAGATTTAGTTTTGTGCAGTCAGTTAATTTTTGCCTCTACATAATTTAGTCACCAGCTAAGTTTCATTTTTTTTGCGAAATATTTCGAGGCTCTATATTTTTAAAACCAATGCCTTTAGGAGCTTTTTTTAATAATCTGAAGAATAACCCCCATTATTAGTGGAATGCACTTAAGAACTAACCTATATAAATGTTCCATCAGAATCTTAGTAACCACACAAATATTTTGCAGCTAATGGCTCTCTAAGAAAACCTCTTGAAAATCAGTTCAATTATAAAAAGTTAACTAACCAAGAAAGTTTTAAGGGAAAACCTCAACGGCCACCCCAACCAAAAGTAGACACGACCGCAACTAAAGAGGGCATTCTTATAGATTTATCACCTGAGGAAGAATCGATGCTACGAAAACGTTCCTGTCCCAGACCAGAATCTCGCGCAGTGTCGTTACTTGATGAACCCATTGATGTACCTCAGGAAGGTAAGAAGATTCATATAAAATAGTTAATTTTAGAGTTTGTATCGGAGTATATTAAAGTCTGTAACTAACCCTTGCCCTCAGTCTCGGCTGCAAAAAAAGACAAATTTGTCAAACCAAACCCATAAAGTACGTCTTGGTCCTTCTTTTATCTAATAATTATAAAGGGTGTCCCAAAAGTAACGCAAGATTTGAATTGTGTGCCATTTCCATTGTGAAGAGTTGGCAGCATTGTGAAGGGTCACATGTTGCAGTAAACACGATTAGACAAAATGGAGTGCTATACAACGGATGAACAAGTGATTGTGAAAATTCATTACAAGTACGGAGAGTGTGTAACTGAGACTGTGCACAAATAACGTGGATTTCCTGGTAAAAAGAACACCCCAAATGAAACAACAGTTAAAAGAATAGTTGCCCAATTTAAACAAACGTATGTAGTTGCGGGCAATTAAAAAACAGACCGACCAGGTACTGGTCGTTCAGCCGAAAATATTGCTATGGTAAGTGATAGTGAGGTGGAAATTTCTGTAACCTCAATGTGCCATCAGTCACTGCAATTAAGCATTTCAAAAAGCACAATGCAGATTTTAACAAAAGATCTGTATCTGCTCTATTCAAGATCCCGCTGACGCAGGAATTGCAGCCAGACGACCATTTAATAATAAATGAGGCTGGAAACGCAATGACCGTCAATGGAGAATGATATTGAGAAATGTTATTGAACTTTTTTTGACCTCATTTGGATGACATGGATTTGGATAATATGTGGTTTCAGCAGGATGGTGTCAACTGCGATATGGCACGTGAAACTATCCACTTGTTGCGGCAGAAATTTAATGGACGACTCATCTCACGTAATAGTTTTCAGAAAAAAATTGCGACAATCAGATAATACACAAAGAATTTTTTAACTCAGGTATCCAGCTTAAGGCATTTCTGAAAATCGGTAATTAACATCAAATGCATCTGGAAAAAACTTTTACCAATATATTCTCATATACCAAATTTCATTTTAATGGTTCAACGCATTTTCCCCTAGCGCCCTTACCGTGCATTTTTGCATATAGGTAAATTAGTATAAACCGCCACAGTTTAACTTACGGATCTAGGCTGGCTCGCTGGTACATTACATTTCAGGGACACCCTGTATTACTGCAGGGTGTTAAATCTGATGTAGTCATTTTTTGGGAGCTTCTTGTTCTCTTTCAATCTAATCTATTGTCCCGGATAGAGCACATGCAAATGTCAACATGTCAACATGTCAACATGTCAAAGAGGTAATATGAAATGAGGAGGTGCACTGTCATGCATAGACCACATTTCATAGCAAAGTACCACATTTCATAGCAAAGTAACAACAAAGTAATCTTCTAATAAATGTGACGTTTGATTAAAAAAATTACGATAGTTCAAAAATTAAAGTAAGACGTGATAAATCTTATCGAATCACTGATCACTAAAAACTGACAGGTACAATGACTTAAAAATGAAACTGAAATCAAGGACAAAAAAAAATCAGTTTCTGCTACCAATTTATTATGTATTGTATTACGGTTGACATGATATGTAGAATCTCAGAATAATTTTTTTGTACCGAAAATTTAATAAAAATTGTACAAGAAGCAAAAAAATTTTATTTAAATCGGTCAAAACATAAAGAAGACAGACTTGTATCACATTTAAGTGGACACCCTGTATATGTATTTGTTTTGCTCGTTTTTTGTTGCCATGCACATACAGGATGTTCTCTAAGTTGAGTCATTTATTTTAACAGCTGGTAGAACTCATAAAAAAAAGTCAATTTATCAAAAATCGTTTATATAAAAGTGATCAAATATAGCAATTATTAACAATTATTTAAAAAAATTGAAATTTAAAAACTATAATACAAACCTGATTTATTGTCATTTTCGACTACTTCGTACGAATTATTTAGCACTGTCAAATCGAAAAGCGTACTCCAAACCGTGAAACTACAAAAAAAGACATACCCAGTACCAGTATTAAACAGATAATTTGTGTTTTTACAACAGAGTGGTCGAAAATGACAATAAATCAGGTTTATATTATAGTTTTTAAATTTCAATTTTTTTAAATAATTGTTAATACAGTACAATCTCACTAATCCGGCACCATTAAAAACCTAAGGGTCGGGGTACTGGAAAATTCGGATTAATGGAAAATTTATATGTAAACAGTATTAAATTAAAAAACGTTACTTTTAATTGTTTATTAACAAAGAGATTGGTACATAGATACATACATATTACAGTTGTGTATGCACAAATATGTCGGGCGTTTCACGTCAACGAGCACAGTGGGCTGCCCAGAATAAAAATGCATCAATATTGACGTTCGACGTGTCAAAAGCTTCATATTTAAAAACTCTATCGAATGCCGTCTGGTGATTTAAAAAAAACATCATGGCGGTTCCAATATGGCGTCCGCAATCATGGAAAATTCTATTTAATCAGCAATATTGATAGATAAGAAACATAAAAATACTGTATTGTAGACTGAATCACCATATCTATACGGTTTTGGGGTTGCTGATTTCAAATTCAATATTCATTAAACCCCCATCTGGTCACTGTTCGTCTCTAACCTTAAAAATACTTCAAATCGTTGAAATAATGCGTTTCTACGATGAGTAACACAGTCTAACCACCACAATTTATGTTTTCGGGATCACTGAAACCAATTCTGATATCAATATAACTTCAACTAGTCAGAGTTCGTGCCGATGTATATTGTAATGTTTTTATGTTTCTGTAAAATAATCTTTCAACTAAACTATAACTGTATAAACTGTATTCTTCAAGAATAGTACGTGTGACGCGGAAAAAATAACGCTGGATTACTGGACGTGCCAGTGTAGTGAAGTGCCGGATTATAGAGATTATACTGTAATTACTTTATTTGACCACTTTTATATAAATGATTTTTGGTAAATTGACTTCTTTTTATGAGTTCTACCAGCAGGTTAAAATAAATTACTCAATTTTGAGAACACCCGGTATAAGTTTTCTTCAGGGTATAAGATAACAACTGATAATACATTCAAAATAGGAAAAAGGAAGTATATGGTTACCTCATATGTTTATCTTGTTTCCTGAATTTTGTATGCCTGTTGACAGAACATACAGAAAATCCTGTATGGTATTATAAACATAATTACACCCCACAGAATGCTTTTAGGAAACTATTAACATATGCGATCACAATTATTGAGTATCTTTACAAATTTACTGAACAAAACGGAAAAGGTACATTTTCTGATATTCTGATGTTCTCCTGATATTTCAACGCGAAAAATGAAAGTTGCTCTAGTTTAGCGTTACTCTTCATTTCTTCCTGGATGGATCTACTTGTTTTATAATTGTCTTACTAAAAGTGTAATTTCTTGTCTAAAACACTAGATAGAAATTTAGATCTATCAAATTTGGTACAGATGGATAATGTATGGATAATGGAAATGAAAAAAAAGGAACCTTTAAACCAAATGAGGATAATAATCAAACTTCATCACTGAAAAAAATGCTTTTGTGCTCAGAGCATCTTTTTGTCGATTCATTTTAAAGTATTTAAAATTTGTTGTCATTTAATCGACCAATAAAAGACATCAATAATTCTTATGTAATTTAAACATTGTTGGCAGTTCTTCTTTTCATAGCAACTTATTACAATGTACTTTAATCTGATCAGCTGTCGCTGTGAAATAAAAATCTAGAGCAAAAATAATGCATTAATCATCAAATATATCTATAAGTACGACTGCAACACTAACCAGACAAATAAAACATTTTACCTACGACCACTACTGTAAATACTTAAAAACACACTGTCTGCTATCGATGTAAGATTCCTATTACGCACGGTAAAGAAATCGCACAGTTTTCCTAGCAACTGCCTAGCAACGGCCAATACAATACTATTTGTATTGACCGTTGCTAGGCGGTTGCTAGGAAAACTGTACTATTTTTTTACCAAGCTGTGCGATTTTTTTACCGTACGACGTAATAGGAATCTTGCATTGATCGCAGACGGTGTGTTTTTAAGTATTTAAAGTAGTAATCGTAGGTAAAGTGTAGTATGTAATACGTGGTGTAATGCAATTACGCACTCACCGCTACGCGGCGTCGTGCGTAACTTTTCCATTTGTGCGTAAAATGCTTTTTACAATACTTATTACGTAATATACTATTACAAGTACTTAATTTTGAATTTGGTAGCGACTCAGTTGACTAGGTGAATGTACTAAACGATGAGTAGACAGTCCAGCACTAAAACTTTGTGATACCTTCAAGGCATTAATTAGAATTATTTAAAAAACTAAACTTAATTCACCAATACTATTGAATAAACAAATAAAAAAAAGTTCAACAAGTCCATTGTCCATAGATTGTGAAAGTATGTTGCACTTTTCATCAGTGTTATTAAATTTATAGTAAAATATAGAATGTTTTTTTTTGTAGGAAACGACGTTTGGCTCGAAGGTTCATCTGAAATAGTTCAAGAATCAGAGAAAGGCCCACCACCTTATCTTGCACCACCTACCTATTATAATACCTCAACTTGTGCACAAAATACTTTAGTGACTGATCCTTTTGATACTTCTAATATTTTTATAAGCTCTATGACGCAGCCCCATTCTACTCAAGAAATATCACCTTCAGTTTTTGAAAATGCGGAGACTGAATCGTCTATAAGTAGTTTATCCTCTTCCAATTTAGTTAACAAATGTAGCCAAAAAATAAGTAATGTAGCCACTTGCAATTTTAATAGAAATTTAAGTTATAGTACAAGTTATGTCCAGAGTGATATTACCAATAGAGGAATGAACTATGTAAAGCCTAGTGTTCTTGAAAAAGACAGCAGTGTTGCAGTGTCTAAATCCATTGCAGCAGTCCAAAAGGATATTGCGATTCCTCTTGCCATGAAATCGAATAAAGAAAATGGTGATCTAGTAACTAATATGTCATCGATGAAGTTGAATGACTCCCCAAAAAAGACTTTTGATGGAAAATTCCTTATGGATTTAGAGAAGTACTTGATGGGAAAAGAGAAACCTCCTGAAATACCTATTTTAGATCCTCCTCCAGCTCACTCTAAATCTCCTAAGAAAAACGAAACGCAAGTTACACCAAAAACTGATAATAGTAAGTAATCATGTTTTTAGTAAATATTAATCTTAATGTCCTACTGGTCTATTATTTTGAGATTCATTAAATGACAAATAACAGCTGTAATACCTTTACTTTTTGAAATGGTAAACGATTAGTTTGCTCAGTAGGTTAGTTTGGATTAGATCCAAATTTTGTAAGAATTGTGACTTGGTGGTCAATATCTCGAATTTGGGTAGGCTTTGCAAAAATAATGTCACGACATCATCAACATCAAGATTATACAGGGTGTGCCATTTAATACTCCCACTGCCAATATCTCCGAAATGAAGAAATTTATTTTAGTTCTGGGAATTGGGGTTGTTAGTTCTCTCTAATAGCTTCAAATTGTAGTTAGAATTGTTAGTTTAAATCTTTCTGTATAGATGGCGTGGCGATACTAAAAAATTTTATGGTCCCTGTAATGTGGAAATGCAGTCCAGCTGAAAGATCGTTAAATTTTAAGTAATATTTGTAATATAAAGTTTTTCTCTATATTTACTTGTTTTCGAGATATGTCGACTTCAATATGTGATGTATGATATAACAGGAAAATCTATTATTTTATTTTAATTAAATCATACTGAGATAAAATATTCTTTAAAAATATTGTAATAGCTTTATTCACATCACATACTAAATAACAAACAATAATTTATAAAAAACACGAATGATCAACTACAGAAAAAAAAATTGTACAATGGTAAATCTTATAAGGGGCAGAGACGAACCGTATTTTATCAAATGTTATTAAAAAATGTAGTCATAGGTGGCTCATGTCATTTGTTTAAAATAAGACAATGACAGATGACACATATTAGTTTTCCAATAATTGCAGTTTTATCAGTTTACATCTTTCAATTTAACTATACTAGTTATAAGATTTACCATTGTACAATTTTTTTTCTGTAGTTGATTATTTGTTTTTCTATACAGAAAGATTTGAACTAATAGTTCTAACTACAATTTGAAGCTATTTGAGGGACCTAACAACCTCAATTTCCGGAACTAAAATAAACCCATTACTGGCCAAAACAAGAAAAACACATTTTTTAATAATTTTTTTATTAAAGTATATTCAAAACACATACATTAAGCTATTGAAAAAAATCACAAACACTATTTTGAAATAAAAAAACATTTAGGTGCATATACGCACCTTTGGCAGAAAACAGTTATCAAAATTAATAAAACTAAATTAGTTTTTTATGTAAAAATTTTCAAAGTAAGCTGGATGCAAATGCACTTTACACAAATAAATAGTTTTATTTTTGCGAAATCAACACTTTTATCTTGCACTATTAACCTCTCTATAATATAATATGCCCGATATTATCAAATTTGATTTCACCTGGTAGAGCGAATTGAGAGGGTCTTCCATGCAGTTCAGGTATTTGAAACAACATCGCTGTTTTCTATATCTAAAGAGAGTCCTAAATCCGAAAGAAATTTTAGCTGAGATTTCGTTGTGTGCACAGTGTAAAGTGCATTTGCATCCAGCTTACTTTGAACATTTTCACATAAAAAACTAAAAGCGTCATTTTCCAAATCATCATCACTATCTATACTTGGTTGTATTTCATACGTTCCTGCAATATCTGTCTGCAATCCCTCTTCTCCAATAATATTTTCATCAAAGTTTTTCTCATCTGTAATTTCATCTGTTTTTGGCGGCACATAAAAAACATCAACCAATTCAGCATTTTCACAATCTGAATCCTCTTCTAACAAAGCAAGTAACTCTTTAGTGGTTAGTGCCCTTTTCATTTTCTATTTTGACAAATGACTGCAATAATATAAACAAAATTATACCTCTATAGCTTCTATACAACTCAAAAATCTCTTACCTCATATTGGCACTAGATGTATCCAAAAAAATAACTATTATACATTACAAAAAAATTTAGTTCAAACAATATTTTATACAAAACTACACATTTTTACACAAAGGAAAACCAAGAAGTACTTTTCCTTAAATTTGCATTTTCTAAACAGGGATTGTATGTGAGGATTCGGTTTTAGCTTGTCAAAATACATATAAAATACTAAAATAGTCTTATTGTGCTGGTTGTCACGTTTATCTCAACCTTCCAACTCGTGCTCAAGCGAGAATTTGAAGATTAAAAAAAAACTGGAGAGTGATGGAGCAATTTTGACTCCGGATTCGGTTTCAGCGCGTCAAAATACATAAGGATAGGTGGTATATGATAGTCTCTGGTATTTTCAACTGTTTTTGTTGTGGGTCTGTGTAATTATCAATAAATTTTTAAAAAAATAACAGACTGGTAGGTCATTAAATGTTGAAGACACCATGGTTGTTATAAGATAATGATGCCCTCAATCGCCCTTGGGCCAGATGCCGGCCTCAACCCCTTGTTATAACACCCTTGATACCTTAATTACTTTTTTACCTGTACTTTATTTCAAATTAGGTGATGTACATTCAACAGCTAATATAGTACAAAATGATACGACATCGATATTGAACAAGATGTGGTTGGATAGTGCCCACAATAGTAATACCAACTTAAAACAGAATAACAAAAATATACAAGTGGACGCAAATTGCACCCAACCCAGAAATGAAACTTATGTAGTTAATTCGGAGTTTGGTCAGTTTAAGAGTAATAGAAGATATGATCCTGTTTATGCCTCTTCAAGTATTATTTATGGGACTACCGAGGCTTATGGAATACCTACACCTTATAACAATGTAGGCGGTAAGTGCTCACTATTTGCATTTAATAGTTTCATAAATGTCTATAAAGCCGTATCATATGATAATATTATTATTGATGTAACGATTAGTTGTACTTTTTATAAAAACTTCTTGATAATTTAAAATTATTTAATTAATTTGAATATTGTAATAATTTTAAAATTAAATATAGTTATAATTATATGAGATGTTTAGAAACGATGATAAAAAAATTTAAGCAATTCTACTTCATAAAAATAATGGGATAGGCTAGTACGAGATTTTTTTTTGAAAACTTGACGTTAACTCTGTTTCAATCCCTTAAAGTATTTTGCTACACTAATTATTGGCAACAAATTGAGTACAATTAAAAAAATAGTCAAAATTGTAATTCCTAAAGGCCGACTGGAAAATGTATACATATATCTATAAATGTACGTAAGTGTGTACATATGTAAGTTTATACATACAGGGTGTCCCACGGTGACGAGACATTAGACATATTTCAGAGACTACTTTGATTTTAATTTTGACAATTTTGGCATTCGTGTTTTCAAGCATGCCCTTCTTAACTAAAATAATGGCATCCACCTAACGTTTCCGGTTATACCTGAAGTTGACGTCATCTTCGTTATTTTAAATGGAACACCCTGTATATTATTGCAATTTTGGATTCTACATCAATTTGTAGGTGAACTTTCATAAAGGTTTCCTATTCTTAAAGTTAACCATTTTTGATATATTTAATGTTTGAAAAAAAAAAATTAAAAGCACTGCCTAATTCAAATAGATGTGTATTTTACAATAATAGAGTTAGAACGATAAAAGTTATAGGGGACATAACTAAAACTCTAAGCTTCCCTGTCAGAAAACTGTTATACCATTCGAAAGATAACAAAATTGTTCATCAGGTTGCGCAAAAATATACAGGATGTTCCATTAAAAAAAATAAATTAAGATGGTTTAAAGTTGACTAAATTCGGCATTAAATTTCTACCACCCTGTATGAAATTAAATCATTTTGAAATTATGGCAGAGACACTTAGTATGTCTCCTATTATTTTTTTCGTTCTAACTCTATTATTGTAAAAGATACATCTTTTTGATTTCGGGAGTGCTTTTTTAATTTTTTTTTTTTAATTAAATATATTAAAAAACGGTTAACTTTAAGAATAGGAAACCTTTATGAATGTTTATCTAAAAATTGACGTAGATTCCACAATTGCAATAATATACAGGGTGTTCCATTTTCAAATAACGAAGATAACATCAACTTCCGATACAACCATAAGCCATTATTTTAGTTCGAAGAAGTCTCTGAAATATGTGTAATGTCTCATCACTGTGGGACATTCTGTATATATGTATAAATGTACAAGACAATAAAAATACTAAATAATAAAATATATTTTTGTTTCAACAATATTGTGCAATATGTTTTCTATTCAAATTCTGGTAAATTCTTACTATCATTTCTAAGTTTACACAATTTCTAAGGATAATTTGATAGATTTTAATGCATGCTCAAAAGTGTATTATAATTTTCGTATACGTTAAAATTTTGCGTCAGTTATACCTCAAAATAATGAGTTTTTAACTGTTTTAAAAGTTGCCCCTAAGTATTAAATCATTTTTCAGTTTAGACAAACTTGAAACGAAAGGACCTCTTTGGATTTTTTTTTTATGATTTTTAACACAGAAAAACTATAGATTATCTCTAAAATTATTATCATTTTTCTAGGCTATAAAGACTAGCCCTTTATAGCTTCAGAATTTTTAATGATTTTTTTTTCATAAATGCAGTTTGTTACTAAAAATTAGTGTACCAAATTTGAAAAATCATGTTTCTGAGGAAAAAAATTATGGCAAAAAGTTCGATGTTATGTAACTCTATTGATGTCAAATTTTTAAAAAACTGCCATACACTATAATTTTCATTAACAGAATAACCTAAATTTATGTATAGGTTTTGTATACCCCGTGGTAGCTTCAATATTCTTTGTACAAAGCTACTACAAATTCAAGGTGTATTTTGTACCAAGTGCCTATTGTATTTTGTCTTTCAGATACAAGACCCCAAATAATTTTTTTTTTAACAAAGATTTATTCATATGTTTTACAAAATACAAGTTTTTGAGGATGCTAGATATGTCAGTTCTGTTAGTGTTTGAGTCTCATGTAGATGTCACCCAGTAACATTTTAATATTTAACACGGAACATTTTTGAGATTAGATTTTTTTACAAAAAATATTGTCCCTAAGTAATCTAAAATATTGAAGGAAATTATTCAAATTATTCTAAAAAATAATAAAACTTCGTACAATTATCGCTACGTTAGTCGGGCGTTTTAGATACATTCAACATTTACCCTTTGTATCGTATTTCCCTTAGTAGATTATTTTGAATATGTTGGAACAACACACTCCACTGTCAAATAAAATGAGAAAAAAATATGTTTGAACAACAACTGAGTTTATTGTAAAAACATTGAAATAAAATTTAATTTTGATCGTTTAATTCAAAATGGTCTCTATTGAGATTTTATAGATTATAACTTGATAGTTCTATGAAGGCCGGTCCTGCCCACAATTATCAATATCTAAGCCCATCCCATTGAGTAAAACATACGTGGTTGAAGAATTTAAAATACAGGATGTCACGCTTAAATATGATACAAGCCTGTAACTTCTTTATTTTTTGGCCGATTTCAAAAATTTTGCGGAATGAGAATACATAATATGTTTTTTGGAAAAAAAATCGCTAATACCAATTAGCTGTTTTGACGTCAAAAAAACGCGGCCTAGTTGGCTGTGAATTGCATTAATAAAAACAGAAGCATTACAGTTAGAGTTTTTTTTATCCTTCATTCTAAAAAAAAATTTTGGAATCAGTTAAAAAATACAGAAGCTACAGGCTTGATCACATTTAAGTGTGACACCCTGTATATTCGTTACTGAAGTAGTAGACTCTTTTAATTTAAACAATAAAAATTAATTTTGAAAAACTTACACAGCAGCCTTAGGAAACAACTTTGTCTTTTGATTGTTTTTTTTATTTGGGCCGCTATGTTTATTCGTTTTCCAAATAAGTGTTATACGCCAAGCGCAAAATATGGGTTTATTTCAAGGGCACAACAGACTTAATAATCATATTACAACATACCGTATCTTTAAAAAAAAACTATAGGTTTTACCAACTTCTATACTTATGACCCTTTCTACAAAACACTTATTTGTTTTATGTTATTTATTTAAGTATTTTTTTTGAGAACTATTTTTTTTTTTTAGATGTAGGTGCAAATTTTTTTAATAACAGTGCCATGAACAATACACAAACTATTTATAACAATATAGGGGAAACTACATCAGTACTTACAAATCTCGTTTATAACAACACCGGAGTTCAAAATAGTCAGTGGATAACAGGCAATAGAGAATCTGTTAATTCGTATAATTCATATAGTACTCAAAAAGCAGTCTATGGGTATGGCACGCTTCCTAGTAGAGTGTACAGCGAAGTTAACGAGAGTTTATACCATGAAATACCAGAAAACTTATACAGCCAGGTACCTGATGAAACTCTGAAGCCTCATCGACCTGCTCCAACAAAGCCGGGCCTCCAGCCGTTAAGTATGCAACAAATACAAAGGAAAATTCAACAAGGACAGGTAAACAAAAACATATTCTGAAAATGCTATACATGTAGGAAAGTGCATTGTTGTCTGATTCTGTTTTTTTTTATTTTCTGCCAAGTTGAAGTCACTTTTCAACTAATAAATTTGTATGAAGACATTACACTTTTGAGAAAACGATAACAGAAACCCAAAGTCCATACAAATGGAAGGAAGAGACAAAAATTAATTTTTCCAAAACGTAAATAATGTCAGATAGTGGGGTGTAATAATATTGAATATACAGGGTGTGGCATGTATATTCTATAAAAATATTAAATTACAGCTTCCTGACGATATTTGTAATAGAAAAGTCTTATACAAAAAAGTTCTATCTTTACGTCTCAATGCAAAAGTACAAACTGAGAAAAATAGATATTTTAAAAAACTGTTATATTTTCTTATTATTACAATAATTAATAGTAATTACCAACTTAAATGGATTGTTGTTGCTGTAATCTGTAGTTGCCAACTGCGTGCACTGAACAAACTCCATTAAAATATGGAACAAAATGAAATAGAACTTACCATTTCTATTCTAGAGAAAATGTTGAAATTGATACCCATTAGCGCGGATACAGGCATGGCAGCCTATTTTGGCGAATATTTTCCCAAATTCCAGGTATTCCCCTAATTGTATTTGCAGTTTCAAGTTTATTTTTTGTTGCTTTATCTAGCTAACATATTGTAGCTAAAGTGCTATGCAGTACTTTATTACTACGAGGGTAGGCTGAAAATTAATGCACATTGCACACATGACCATACACTAACAAAACAACCTACCACGCTGCGCTCAGTGGTATAACAGACCTACATCCCCCTTACGATCAGTGTACGAAGTTTTGTTAAAATATGTCTACATGTCTATTCAGTACCCGTTACTGCACATTGGTTCAGTAACATGTGTGAACCAATGTGCAGTAATCGAATTTTTAACCTCTGAAAACGTGAATCCTTCTGATATTTTACGCCTGTTAAAAGCGGTTTATGGTGATGATACTGTTGATGGAAATATGGTGAATCGATGGGTGATAAAATTTTGCAAATGTGAACCCGGTAAAGTGAATATTAAGGACAAAGCTTGCAACAGATGATTGGTTTCTATAACTGACAAAATTCATTGCAAGAAAGTGGTCGATTTGACTCAAAGTGACCATCGAATCACGTAACAGCATATTGCGAACTATCTGGGAATATCGAAAGGACGTGTAGGCCATATCATTGGAGGACTTGGCTATCGAAAAATCTGTTCCAGGTGGGCACCACTGCGCAAATTGAAGTTCATTCCCTATTTCTTACCCTCCTTACTCCCTTTTTTTTTTAACTTCCCAATGTTGAAGTAACGAGATGAAGGAGGCAGTAAAGTATTGAATCAAAGAAATGGATGAAAATTTTTTCGTTGATGGAATGAAAAAACTTGCCACACATTGGGAGAAATGTATTATAAAGTGTTAAAGTGTATAAAAATAAATACATCATTTTGAAGCTAAAGAATTGTACTTTAATTTTTTTCCCATCCCGATATTTCTTCTCATTCCTCTTGTATGGTCGGGTATGCATTACTTTTCAGCCAACCCTCGTATTATTTCAAATGCCAAATGTCATGCAATCTGCAATAATTTTTCTATAATTTTTAATAACTTTCTAAAAATTGTGCATTATAACTAGAACCAGAAGTCAACCGATAACAAATATATACAGGGTGATCCATTGACGGTATGGTGCAGCTGTATATAGGAAACTATACGTGTTACGATTATGAGGTAAAAAATCAAGTAACAAATATGGCCAAAAGAAATTGATTTAAAATATTTTCAAGTTTGTAAGTACCGTCTGTAAGTTCTAGGAGGCGTAACTGCTAGTGTTACAGAAAATTGTAGTTTTTTCGAAATTTTGCTTTATATAACCTAATTTGAAAATACACTTTTTAGATACACTGTTAAACCCTTCACAAGGTTTGTTTGAACTTTTTTTTATTAGCATAGCAACGCCGGTATGAAGGACGCCATCTTGAAATTTTTAAGTTGTCACAACTTCTAAATGCCTTAATTGATTTCAAGAAATGATGGCTCATTTTAAAGAACTATTAATAAAATTTATATTTATGATATGGAAATAAAATTATTATTTTCCTGTGCAGCGGTAGATGATGCTAATTAGAAAAGTTTTGTAATTGTCTCCGTTTACTAAAAAAATTAAATGCAATGATATAGGTTTTTTTCATGGCTTGATAAACCATTAACTAAGGAAAACAAATACACGAATCGGAGGTTGATATTTTTTTTTCGTTTTTAGGTTATTGCTAAAATAGTGAAGTTGTGCTAGAACATCCTCTTCTATTTAGTTCTCTAAATAACAATGACAATAGTCCAAGCCAAAATTAAATTGTAAAACTATACCAAGCTTGTCTTTAAAAAAGTACTTGCTATATTTTGAAATTTTTTTGATAACTACATGTTTAATTTTTTTATTAATTCCAAATATCTGAATATTTATAAAGATTATTTCTATAATGAGGCAGGCTATGCCCTATGAAAATAGACAACTGAAAAATTATAGGCTTTTTTTCGCGAGTGAATATTGGTGACTACGTCTGACTTGTAGTTACTGTTTCTATCTCTTTTAATCTTATCTTGTCTAACCTGAACAGATCGCGAAATTGTATATATTCACTATTCACTATTCAGTGGTGCAGCCTGTCATATGTACTTTGACGACTTTGACATATGGGTTCTAACTTCTAACCAGTAACCATAATTTGTCATCCTTTATTGCTTCCAGTAATCTAGTGTTGTGGGAATTGGTGTTATCACACTATATAATATATGTATTTGCTTCAAATAAAACTGAAGGAATATATCAATGCTTTCTTTGGAATATTTTTAAGTGGCAAATTTAAAAAGCGTGAAAAGTATGTAGATTCTGATGTTGCAAGATATGCGAATATTCGACACAATCGTTATCGTAAGAGAATGGAATTTGGTCATTTATGTCAATGGCTACAAAACAGAAATTGTGACATGGCTCTATATTTTTTGATATTTTTGTGGAATGAGGATGATGATGTTCCTTATTTATGTTATAAGTTTAGAGAATCATATCATATATTCGGTTTTTTATGTAACTCATACGAAAAAGACCTGAATGATTCCACCAATATTATCTCTGGCCTAGGTCACAAAAAAAGAGGATAATCCTGAAGCAAAGTGGATCGCAAATATGTCCCATATAAAAAATTAATCTTACCATTAAGTAAAATATTTGCTGTTTCAACGTCTACGTTTACTAAAACATCTGTGCCTCTAAAGTTTAAATTTAAACTGACCACTTCCACAGTCGTATCAGAATCCATCATTTTGCTGAACGATTTTTATCCTCATTCAAACAAAATGTCAAAAAGAAAAAGGTTAAGTTACCGGCTGACAATACTAGTTGAATATACCAACAGAATATTCAGCTGAAGGGTGAAGAGTTCAGTCATTTGATCTAAACTTGTAACGTCACATAGTAGTTTAAATGACTGACTATTCTCGCAAAAACGTAATATTCACTCATACTACACATACTACAACATACGACTTCACTCGCGAAAAAAGCCTTATGTCAATTGAAATGTAACAGCTCTTGCTACTTGCAAAATTATTGTTATTTGTGAACAAGGAAAATGTCTTTTATGAATGTGGAAGCGTATGATATATTGGCAGTTAATTTTTAATGTTCGAAGGAGACATCCCTGTGCAAGAACAGAAGATAATATTATTAATGTGTTAGCTTGTGCCTATGTAAATCCCCAAATAAAAGTGTTAAGGAATTAGAGACCTAGGAATTTCCTATGGAACACAAGTACTTTTCTCACACAAATGACACTAATTTTGCACAAAGCAAGAGCTGTCACATTTCATTTGACATAATTTTTCTTTTGTCTATTTTCATAGGACATAGCCTGCCTCGTTATGGAAACAATAATCTTTATAACTACTCAGATATCTGAAATTAATAAAATAAATGAAACAATGCAATTATCAAAAAAAATTCAAAATATAGCTTTTTTAAAGACAAGCTTGGTAGTTTTACAATTTATTTTTGGCTTGGACTAGGTCACTGTTATCCAATCCATGTTTCAAAAAAACTTATGTGCAAGTTCCTTATCGGAAAATATTGTGGGTAGTACATATAACGTTTTTTTCTTAGACGCCCTATTTTCGAGACACAGTGTGTTGAAGTGTTGAAGTTTTCAAATGGTTTTTCTTAATTATCTTTAAATCGGCTAAAGATAAAAATGTCAAAATTTGTACACGAGTAAACATCAACTGGACGTTAAAAATAATGTGCACAGGAACAGGAGGGGTACAATAAAAAAAAATGTTAAGTCAAAATTTGTTACATTTCTAAACGTATTTGTAAACTACAGCATACTACAAAAATTACAGAATATTAAATTGAAAGAGGACGTTACCATTGAATGAGCTGAAGACATTTTTTAGACATATATTAATCTGTTGCTGAACTTATTTAGGTTTTGCAAAAACTGCTATATGACATTATCTGCTTATCCTGTAATATACTAACAGTAAATTTTAATAATAAATATCCTATATCTTTTCAGTTAAGTGCTGATGCGGAACGTTTAATGACGCCTGAATATCGCAGCAATAAAATCAGTCAAGTTAGAGATTGCATCCCTGATGTCGATAGTGATGAATGCCTTGCAATTCTACAATCAACTGGATGGGATGTAGCAGCTGCAGTAAAAAGTCTCAAAACAGAAAAATTGCTAAAGTAAGTGAATTAATATATTGTAAAGTTTATGTTATCTACAATAGCGTTTTATTGGTAATTAATTTTTTCTCGTTACTTGAAAAAATGGGAAAAAGAAAAAAGTACTGAATACAGAAAAGTACCTCTCGAAGCTACCCCTATGAAGTGACATTTTTTTTCATAAATTTTTGCAGCCTTGCAACTTAAGTCATGTAAAAATGTGAGAGCAGTTTTCAAATTATACTGAAATATTTCAAAGATATTATATGGTTCTTGTTGCACACAATTAACATCTGATACTAAATTGTTTTGTGGATGTACGAAATATTTATTATTAAAAAAACAAGAAACTCCATAAGAAGGGGGGAATAGGGTCATTCCATTTTGTGCAAAAAATAGGTACACTTCATTTATTATACAGCGTGTATTTAAATGGAGGGGCACAAACGATACTAGAGGTTCCTTGGGTGAAAATAAGTTGATTTAACCTAACATACCTATATCCCAAGTCGCATAATAAAAAAGATACGGGGTGTCAAAGTGAAAAATAAAAAATGGTTTTTCCTTAATAATTTCTATAATTTTAGTCAGAAATGTTTCAAATTTTCAACAACGAGGTTTTTTAATGATGGAAAAGTAATATAATAATAATTTTTGAGTGTCGAGTACGAGGTGCCCTCTGCAGTCAATGTTATGCATTGGATATGTAGTAACTTTTTTGCCAACCGCTATATACAGCTTTTAGTAACAAAATATGAAATATTAGTCTTTTTTGAACAAAAAAGGTATACTTATTACCATTGAGGAGATATTTTTAATTTCATAAATTGGTACATCCAAATTTCAACATAATTTTAGTTTAAATGTATTGGCCGAAGTCATAGGAGATTATCTTATTGGTCCGTTTATTCTTCCTCGGCGTCTCAGCGGAGCCGAATATTTGAGATTTTTAAATGAACAACTCCACTAGCTATCCGTGAAATCATGTGGTACGCACATGACGGAGCTCCTGCTCATATTACATTAGCTGTTAGACAATGTTTAAATTTAAATTTTCTTGGGAGATGGATATGTCGAGGGAACGATGCACCAGTCAAATGGCATACGCGATCACCGGATCTCACACCCATGGACTATTTTTTATAGGGTCACTTAAAAAATGTTGTTTATTCCAACTCTATTGATACTGTGGAGAACAAGAAAATGTGTTTTTTAATAAAAACACCGAAAAAACAATTAAATAGAAATTATACAACAAATGTATTCACACATGCTAAAATAATACGCAAAAATGTAAAGTAAATTTAAAGCAGCAAAAATAATCCCGTCTCAGTTGATTCCTGCGCCCCTTTGGTCGAATTTTAAAATACAGATACACAACTAATAAGTACTGTGACTCAATGCGTTCTGAATTTATTAATAGTCCAATCGGCAGAGGAGGAAAAGTTACTGTTGGTGACATTTTCTTGATAACTCGGAAATAACTACACAGGAATACTTTAAATGATGAGTACAATAACAGGCTAATTTGCTGACAAAGTATTTTATCAGGAAAAAAGTTATTAACAATTTAATCGTGAAAAATTTTTTTTTTGTAGTTTTCTAAATAACTCAGCGGGATGACTTTTTACAAAAAAATGCTTAGGACATGATTTTGTTCGTAATAAAAATAGCTACAAAATGGCAGTGGTCCGATTACAAAATTTGCAATAACAAAGCCGTGAGATTGAAAAAACGGTATAAAACGCCAATTTTTTTAAGTTGCTGTAAAAATGTCAATTATAAACAAAAAGTGATAAAACTTTCGAAAACTATAGTTCAATATATATACAATAATGACGCTAAAGCCGAAAATCAGGAGAGCAAAACTTTTTGTTCTATAAGGTGTTATACATTCATCGGCATCTGAAACTCGAAACTTTGCCAAATTTGTTCGAAGCTTTGCTGACACTTGAAATTTGGTACACACATAGTGTAAATATGCAGAAACCAAAAGCAATTTGCAAAATTCAAGTATCTTCATTTTTGCAGTTTTGGTAAGGTTTTATACGTCACCCTAGTTTTATACGTCACCGTTTTTTTAATTTTTGGACGTATATTTATGTATATTTATAAAATATTCCATTACGGTAGATTAGCCAGCATAATTACCTACAATTTAAAAAAATATATATTTTCATCGTTTAGATCCTAAGCTACTTAACATTTTGCGCCTGTTAGCCGTAGTCGTACATTATTCAACATATTAACATAAAACAAAATCGTACGTGTGGGGTAAACCTTTAACTTTTCATTTTCGAGCGCGAGCTCCGCTCTTCGGCGCTTGTATACTATTAGAAATATGCAACAGTAAATTTAAACAATTGTTTACTTAAAGTTAAAGGTTTACCCCACACGTACGTTTTTGTTTTATGTTGGTATGTTGAATAATATACGAGTATGGCTAACAGGCGCAAAAATGTTAAGTAGCTTAGGATCTAAACGATGAAAATATATATTTTTTTAAATTGTAGGTAATTATGCTGGCTAATCTACCGTAATGGAATATTTTATAAATATACATAAATATACGTCCAAAAATTAAAAAAACGGTGACGTATAAAACTAGGGTGACGTATAAAACCTTACCAAAACTGCAAAAATGAAGATACTTGAATTTTGCAAATTGCTTTTGGTTTCTGCATATTTACACTATGTGTGTACCAAATTTCAAGTGTCAGCAAAGCTTCGAACAAATTTGGCAAAGTTTCGAGTTTCAGATGCCGATGAATGTATAACACCTTATAGAACAAAAAGTTTTGCTCTCCTGATTTTCGGCTTTAGCGTCATTATTGTATATATATTGAACTATAGTTTTCGAAAGTTTTATCACTTTTTGTTTATAATTGACATTTTTACAGCAACTTAAAAAAATTGGCGTTTTATACCGTTTTTTCAATCTCACGGCTTTGTTATTGCAAATTTCGTAATCGGACCACCGCCATTTTGTAGCTATTTTTATTACAAACAAAATCATGTCCTAAGCATTTTTTCGTACAAAGTCATCTCGCTGAGTTATTTAAAGAAAACTACTAAAAAAAAATGTTTCACGATTAAATTGTTAATAACTTTTTTCCTGATAAAATACTTTGTCAGCAAATTAGCCTGTTATTGTACTCATCATTTAAAGTAGGCCTGTGTAGTTATTTCCAGGTTATCAATGTTTGACACAGGCCGAACCTCTACCAACAGGACTATAACAAAAGTGTCTGTTTGTACCTTGATATTCGTGGAGGTATACCTGTAAATCCGTAACACTAATTTATGAAATTAAAAATATCTCCTCAATGGTTGGCTTTAGCCATTTTCCATTTTTAGCCAAGTATACCTTTTTTGTTAAAAAAAGTCCAATATTTCATATTTTGTTACTAAAAGCTGTATACGGGGTTGGCAAAAAAGTTACTACATATTCAATGCATAACGTTGCCTGCAGAGGGCGCCTCGTATTCGACACTCAAAAATCATTATTATATTATTTTTCCCATCATTAAAAAACCTTTCTGTTGAAAATTTGAAACATTTCTGACTAAAATTATAGAAATTATTAAGGAAAAACCGTTTTTTATTTTTCACTTTGACACCCTGTATCTTTTTTATTATGCAACTTGGGATGCCCCTCCATTTAAATACACCCTGTAGATAGTTATAGTCAGTAATGTTTATTATTGATAGATGCTTGTGTTTCCTAAAAAACAGAAGTGGAATGGAAAAAGGTTATAAATAAGCCTTCGAACATCTATGATTTAACTAATTATGTTTAGAAAAACGTTGCCAAGGTAATGCTCTCACAATGTTTTGGCTGTATTGCCCTTACTCTTATTGTTTTTACATTTTCTTTCTCACGTTGAAATATAATGAAGAAAAAAGGAGTGGTAATTTTCAAGAAACCGCTCTGTATATAGCAAAAAGCAGGTGATCAAAATTTTCAAACATTATTTGTTCTACAGGTTAGGCTTGGCCAATAGGAGTCAGTGCGAAGCAGCCCTACAGAGGACCAATTGGAATGTTGAATTAGCAGCATCAGCTATTTTAGATACTTGATGATCGTTTTAGAACTAAAAATATTCATCGCATTATGACAAAAGCTCTAGAAGTAGGTAGCAAAATATTTGTCAAACTTGTATTGTACATTAACGTTTCTGCTTAAAGTTCATTGCTTATCGAGAAGTTTTCAATTATTGTAAGCAATGCGCTCGTTATAGATTTCGTGCCAAAGATAATTAAAAACTCGAATTCAAGAATAAATCGCATCACATGTATGCAGCTTTAACACAGTCCATTTTTTATGATAGGCTAGAAAAATTATATGATAAAAGAATTATGGATGTCGTTAACGCAAAGAGAGTTTTGATCATTCTTTTGATGTGTTGGTTTATTTGTTCAGTCTGTTTAAGAAATGGACGGTATGTAACAGGTCTGACGGAAAACATTTCTTAAGTTACATGTTAGTTGAGTGGATAATCAGAATTTGAGTATCAAAATCACTTTTTTTTGTTTTCTTGTATATTATTTATTTTTATGAGTACTTGTGACAAATCGAAATAGGGTTAAGAGAACTAAAATTTTAAAAATCTCCTCATTTGTAATAAAACAAATGCTTGAACATGTCAATGTTTCCAGTGTCGCTTTTTATATGCATCTGAAAAATCTTATGCAGAAGATAAGAAAGAACAAAACATAACTATTTGGAGCATATTTTTTAATAGCTGAAATAACGAGTGTTGTTTTAAATGGCATTCCTCTGTAACTTCCATACGAGTCATTTTAATGATATCAACTTTGGCATTCATGGGCAGAATGGATATTAACAATTAGATGAAAGCAGTTTTGTTGTTGACAGATCGGTATTTTCTTAGTTGATGTTTTAATCGTTCATTCTTTTATTTAATTTATAGAGCATACTTATTGAGTAATTTCTGATCTAATAAAAAGAAAACAATAATGAATCATAGAATAATCAAGGGACTAGCAATATTAGTATTAGTTTTGGAAATAAAACAAGTTAAAACACTAACCTCACTATTGATTTTATTAAATTCATCATAACAGTTTACATTTAATTGTCAGTTGGGTAAAAACAAAAAAATGCACACAAAATTATATAATCACGATTTATGGAAATTCATGGTCGTTTTTAATAAGTGTAAGCAAATCTACTAATTTTGGTGTCAAACGTTATAAAAAATGTAATTCTTTAACTCAAAACTGTTATAAAAATTACGCTATTACAAAAAATCTATTAAGTTGCGGTTAGTGTTTTACTTGTTTTTCATTTTCAAGGCTAATGCTATAATGCTAGTGTATCCATCTGAATCAATTCACCCATATTATTTCTAATCTGTTCCATTACCCTGCATGATTATATCTGTCAGGTATTGGTTCTATCTACGTATAATTTTTAAATTTATTTATGTTAAAATAATGCGGCATTGTATTGCCTTTTGTGGAAATATAAAAGGAGACTGTTACTCGTGTGTTAGCACACATTGTTGTCAAAAATAAACTGATGATGTAGATAGTATTATGTTACGTTTTTTATAGTTTCAAAGTATGTAGTTAATAAAAGATAGATCTATTTTTTATAAATTAAATTGGATAATTGTGAATATTTTATTAAACTATTGCATTGTCAAAACCAAATGTCAAATGCTGACATTTCTGATTTGAAATTCATGATTCGTAACAAAATAAATAATTTAAATTAAATTATATTAATGCTCTCAAAAAAAAATTATTCAGATACGTACGTAGGTTGCTCGATAAGTCTTGTCGCTCCTCTATAAAATGTTACTGTTTTTCGAAGTATATACCATTACTTGTTACACACTTACGCATATGCTCAAACCATCCATCAAATCAGTGATTCCATTTCCCTTCTGAGACGGAAACGCAACATTTGTCCCAGGCAGCTAAAATCTCAATCACCTGAACAAAAACTTGCGTCCTTTTAATTGACTTTTCACATACAGGAAAAATACGAAGTCACAGGGCACTACATCAGGACTGTAAGGAGGGTGATCTAACAGTTCAATACCGGATGACTTCAGAAAATCTATAATTCACTGGGCATGAAGAACTGGTGCATTATTACGATGCAACTGCCAATTGCGCACTTGACATTTTGGTCACAATTCTTGAAGTGAGTGAAAGCAAACACAATTCTATATACCAATCCGCAGTAACAGTCTGTTTGATATCTAAGAGAATTGTCTTGATTGTCGCAACGACCAAAAAAAACCACGATAATTTTTTTCTTAACTGAATGTGTCCGCTTAGGCATATTCGGATAGTCTTCACCTTCCAACAACCATACGGGATGTCATATCATAATAAAATGCCAAGAAGACACTTTAGAAGATCGTTCAGATTTGAACTTTGTGAGCGAACATCTTTTTGCACCTTTTCACATGACGCTCCATTTCCTCGTCAGTAAATTTGTGTGGTACAAGAAGGGTAGAAGCTTTATACTTCCAGTTATTCATTTAAAATTTTATTTACGGTCCATGCAGAAATGTTAAGGGTTTCCTGGATCAGTTTTATGTGATTCGGCGGTCTTCAAAAATTAGTTTTTGAACAGCGACTATTTCAGGTGTAATCATTCCGCATGGCAGGCCGGATGCGGATCGTCCTCTAATTCAAAAACGTCTCTTTCAGACTGTTTGTACCATCGTTCGACAAAAATTATACTTAATAAATTATTGTACGAATTTGAGACGTAACAGACGCAGGTTTACGCCCTGGAAACGTTACTATTCAATGCCTAGGCAGCTACTGAACAGTTTTGACAGGCAAACATGAATATTTATGTACTATATGTAGATATAAAAATAAACCGTTTAGGTTTTGATATTGTGCCAAACAACAAGACTTACGGAGCGACCTACGTAAAATAACATTTTTGTTATCAACCCTTTGGGGTAGCAGTCTGACATTGCAATTGCTCTCACTTAATTGACGAAGTCATTTTATTCTTAAATGCCACATTTGATATTAATTAGACTGCCCGTATAAAAGTTGGTAGAATTATGCCGTTAAAAAACACCCTTTTGATATGTCAGACTGAAATTGGATATTCTTGTTTTTTGTAGTTTAATAAGAAAAGTTTCTATGCTAACCTATCATATTAGTGAACAGTATACGTCAATAAATATTCTTCCATTATACGAAATTTTAGTATAAAAATTTTATCGACAAAAAAAGTTACTAAGATTAGCAAAGAACAAATGATTTCGATTTTTGACAATGGCTTGTTTTTTTTTTGTTTGAGAAAGTAAGAGCATATATGTGGTATCTTTTTTTCTCAGAAACTTTAAAAAATAACTAAATACTAAGTTTTCTATTATCTCAAAATTTGATATTTGAATATTATTATTATTTTATTTTTAGTTACAACAGGAATTGATTAAATTACCCAGTGTTTGTTCCTTTATTTTGTAGTGATTACCTATATATATATATATATATATATATATATATTTAGCTGCAAGCAACTGACTATGAGATCTATATTTAGAAGTTATTTGGTAAAACATCAGGTACTTACACTTTTTAGTCATGTAAAGCTTTATCGGCAATTTTGTTATAAATAATAAATTACATTATAATAAATTCAAATTTATAATTTCTGAGCACAAGAAATTAAATCTCACTTAAGTAAAAATTTCACATATACTTTTCCCAAAAATACCTCAGGATTTACTTCATAAAATATATGCATACTATTATAATTGAGGAACAGAAATATATCAAAACGAATAAGACTTGTAAAAAATGTTTAATATTTTGTGTTAGGAGCAAGAATCAAAATGCAGAAAAATTTTGTTAAGTGGAAAAATCTGAATTTTACTTAAGGGGGTAACGGTACTCTAGGGGTTGGAAAAAGGTGATTTTTGGAAATTCTTAAGGAAAAATCGATACAAGGAACAGAAAGGTTTTATTGTACATGATTTAGGTAGTATTGGATTCAAAATGGCGACTGTATGTGATGGCAAGCAACTACACCTTTTTTTCAGAGGGCTGTATGGCCGAAAGGTTTCCTATTAACATGGTTGTAGAACAAAATCACAAAAATATTAATAATTGGTTTAGTGGACAAATAAAAGTATCGAAGAAGGGTGAAAAATTTTGCCTTAAATTTTTGATAATGGAAAAAAAAACCCTGCGATGTCCCCCGAATTATATTATCGTGGAGCTCTGTAGGAAATTTCAAGTTGATTCGTTTTTACACTTTTAAAGTTTTTCTTGCTGTTCAGCATAAGAAATTTATTATATGTATTCCTTCAATCAGCGATGCCTGTGCCATACAATTAATTGACCTTCTAGGTTGATATTTTCCTCATGCTCTTCTTTTCAACTATAATAGCTAACTATCGCGTGTTCTCACGAGTTACAATAAGAATTCTTGGAGCGTGTTGGTAGTGGTTGCGCTGCACCTCGAAAATGCTCATATTCCCGATTTTTCCCTCACCTAATTTTTTTTCTTTATTCTTCACTCATAATAAAACATTTTTTAAATTATTTATCCAAAAATCGATTTTTTCCAAACTAGAGTGGCTTTACTCCTTAAATCAAGAATATTAGCAATAAACATAAATTCATCTTTCTTATCTGTAGAAAAAAAAGGGATCATTATCTTCAAAAATGGTCATTACATTATTTTTAAAAAATGATATTGATAGTATATTTTATTAAAAAATCTGTTGTGATATCCTCTGCATATAAATATCCCATACTATATAAATTGTTTATTCTGATTCTAATTGAAGAATTAATTTCATCTTTGCGGTGATTTGCATTTTTCTAATTTATGTATGTACTTCCAAAATCCTTATTTGTCAACTTATAAAAAGATAGTTCACAATTTTTTAGTGATAGTTATATTATACATAATATATTTTTCCCCTGATAGTGAATTACTTACATAAATGGTGAAAAATTTGACTGATTAAAATTTAATTCCTTTGAAAGAAAATAATACTAGATACCTACTAGATTTTCTTTCTAAATGTAGCGTTGTATACCCTGTATAAAAGAATTCACACCGCAAGTATTTTTGAATTTTGTTCATATTTAGGTACCATTAGGAATTCTTAATTATAATAAAAAAAAATAATGTTGACATGAGGAATAGCAACTAGTAAAGGTTTTGAGAAATTTGGAAAGATATCAATTTGTTTATTCTGTATATCAAAAAGATTTTTGAAAATCCTAATTAGTGAAAATATAAACTTCACTGAAATATTTTTATTTCTTATGATGGATAATTTTTATCCATAAGGGTTATATGAATATGAAACTGCAAATTGATAACTTTTAAGAAACTTAAAATTTAAAAAATTCAACATTTTCTGAAGCAGAAGTTTCTTACAGATTAACTAAATTTGGCCCAATTTATTATTTAACTAAAGTTAAAAATGTTCTGAATTCGGATGTAAATACCAGTGGTGAGGATACCATAGGAGTCACTATCACTAAAATCCCCAGAAATTCAGCGCCACTGAATATTTTGAAAATTCAATCTTGTAAGTTCTAGTGGTGATTCCAAGAAAAAAAATATCCTTTTATTTATTTTATTTATTACTTACTTTTTTTTAACTCACCTCCATTACTATTACCAAGTACTACCCGAAATGTAAAATAGCACTAGAACTACTCATTTCTCAAAAGAAGTTCATGCGACTTTTTGCTAGAAAAATTATGCCAATTATTTTCTCATAATTGTGTTACATTTAAAATAATATTTTTAAAAAAAGGAAATCCAGAGAACATTTTTTGCAAAACAAAAGTGAATTATTTATAGTAATGGTAGTATGATTAAAAAAATAATAAAAATGGTCGGTTACTAGCAGTTATCAAATTTTGAAAATATTCAGAGATGCCGAGATACTGGGATGTTCAATGTGGGTAATTCTTGATATTCCAATAGATAGATATACCTATTTATATTCAGTAGATTTTTACTTCAATTAGATAAATCACGACCTCAAGTTTCATCATCCTGCATTGAACATCTTCAGAAATATTTATGAATGTAATATTTAAAATTTCAATAACCTGTAACCTGAAAACTTAATTTGCGAATCCACTGCAAAACTTTTTAAAATCGTTCAAATAGTTGCTCTTTATAGTTTGTTGCTCTGTACAGGGTGTTTCCAAAAAAAAGGCATGGTGTCAAAATGAAACATAAGATACAGAAAATGTAATTTTATACCAAAAGTTTATTATTAATATGCATATGAAAATACTTAATAAAAATATATATGGTGATAAATGTTCATTGACAAATATCAAATAAAACTTCAAATGGATATTTAGTAAATATGCATCCTAAAAGGTACAAAATAACTTTTCTTAGTTGATCTCGATGGCTGCACTGCAAATTAGCAGTAAACACTTTTATGCACTGGTAATGATAATAACGTAATTCTGTAAATCAAAAGTGCAGCAAATTACTTTTAAACTTCTGCTTACAGATACAAGTGTAAGATTCTTCTCTAGCTCCCAATTAGGTCTTCACTATAACATTAATGGATTCTTCCATCAATTTTCTCACTAACATTTTGTTTCTTATTTAAATTGGTAGTGTATCAGGTATCAGTAAAATGTTAAAGCAACCCATGAACAATCGACAAAATTTCTATAATCAAAGTGAATATAAATGTTTATTGCTAATTTTCTCAAGAAACGGTGCAGTTCATCAATATCAAACCAAATACTAATACAAAGTTTTGATGATTTTGGAGTGTGGACGTTGGCAGTTCACTTGACATTTTTGATCTCGTGTCAATTTGGCTCATATTTTAGAAACACCTTGTATATAAATATGAAAAGTTACTGTATTTTGAAGTATAACGTTCTAATCATATGCATATAAAATTTATCCCATGACATTCCCTTGAACAATAATAATAATAATAATGAATGACTTAAAAGTCTAGCTAATATCTTGTTTTATCTTATTTACATAAAAGTAAATATACTGAAATGAATGCTTTCAATTAATATAATAACTGAAGTTTGTACTTTCTTAATTATGGATCTATGGTTAAGATCAATGTAAGTGTAATCGTATACTGATCACTAATTTTCAGTGTTGCAAGATTAAATAAGTTTTAATAATTTTTCTCAACGAATATAAGTTTTCATTCATTTTAAAGAAAATAACATTTTATTTGTAAATTATTTTTTGTTATTAACCTACATCATGTTATGTAAATATTTAGATATTAGTTAAATTAAGCTTCTATGTAATGCTTAATAATATAAGTAAAAATTATTTTTCTAAATGGCTTTTAAATATCCCAGTGTTAATTGGAAAAATTATATCCTAAATTATATTTAATTATACCTTACATTGTTTTGAGTGAAAGAGAAACAATCTTTTTTCCCAAAAGATTTCATTTTTATTCAGAATGTAACATTTTTTTATTTGGTCGATTGATTATCAAGAAAATTAATTTTGAAAATTTAAACATGGAGCAACTAAAAAAGTAGGTGGCATCATAGATATAATAGAGATGATCAAAATGACAAATATAATACAAAAATAGGTACTGCAATAAGACCCATGTTTGTTTAAATTTTCAACCTTTTTTTTTGTTTAAACTGACTGAATTAAAAAAATATATGTATATTGCTTTACAGATCAACAAGTCTCTTTAAAAATGAAGTGCCAGTAACCACCTTTTTAATTTACAAATTTGGGGGAGGTAGTGTTTGTGTGACATAGGGGAGAAACATTAACCCATTAATGCCGATAAAAAAAATCAAAAAATTATGCAAATTTTTAATACAAATAAGTAGTAAACATCTTTATTTAACATATTTAGTCAACTTAAAATATGTTTTGTCTAAATTAACCGAAAAACAAGATGTTCCCATATGAGACCTTTAGGCACAACATCACTAGAAATGAGCTACAATGAAAAAAGTAAAAAGCAACTTGTTCTTTTAACAAAACCTTAAAATAATTAGTAAATATTATTACTGAGTATGAAACTTTCGAAAACAGTCAACACATAAGCCGATATTACATTTGCAGCATATTGTTCTTCCTCGGCTACAGTTTTCACCACCACATCGTCTTCTTTTACCTTCAGGAATAGTGGTTACATAATGATGCATGCCATCATACCTTATATCGTTACTGACTCGAAAATCACTTGCTGCTGCCCGAGGTATTCGTCCTGTAGCGCGAGCTGGTACTTTATATCTCGTTAGATATGTCAAAATATGATTCCTCTACAAATTGTTAGCTTTACTCTACCAGCAATATATTTCTCCTAAAGTCAAGTTGACAAACGCTTCCTGAAGGGTAATTTCACTAGAAGATTTACAGCTAAAGATATTAGTTCAACCGAGCTACTGCCTAACGGGCCCATATGGGAACATCAATGTTTACAACAATATTTTACATAAACAAATTATCAATTAAATTATTCTCGAATAGGAGTATGTTTTTAGATTAATAGTATAATAAAACACTAAAAGCAACTAGTATAGAATAAAATATCTAATAATTATTATACTTACACGAAGTTGATGTCCATGTTTTCAATAAACTCGTACAAACAAGTTTTTCACTCGATACAAAAAATGTCAAATGTAAACAAAGCGCCGCATAAGGGCTTCATAAATCATACTGAAGACGTGCAAATAAGCAGATTGACGAAAGCTAACAAAAAATCATTCTCAAACCCCACTTTTTATCTTGACGTTTATTGGCTCTAAATGGTACCTTTAGGCGCTAATAGGTTAAGTGTAATTTCATAAATAAAAGTTGATGGGTGTTGCATTTTCCTTAAAAATGGATAATGAATTCATCTGCAGCATTTGGACGGCAGTGTAAGGGTGGCCCAATTTTGGCAGCTTTTATTTATTTTTCAAACAAATAGAAAAAAGTAGTCATGGGTTTGATTTTTCAGAAAAGCTGAATGACGAAAACTGCATCTCTATACAGGGTGGTGCGAATTTTATGCAGGAAACTTCAAGGGCAGATAGACCTCTTTAAAATAATATGTGTTTGCCTTATAAACATAGGTCTGGAACGAGGCCGTTTTAGAGATACAGGGTGTTAAAGTTATTTAAAAAAATTGATTTTTTGTTTATATCAGGAATCTATCAATCGATTTCAATAAAATTTGGTACAGTTAATCTATGATTGTAGACCTTGTATTCCCTAATATATGAACTCTAAAGTTTTAACCAGTGGTGTACAACTGGACAGGGTCACCCCCCTTTTTATTAAAAAAAACCTACACCACTGCATTTTTTACAAGTTATTGTAACGGATTTATATTCTGATGTACAAAATATGTAAAAAAGGTAACTTGAATTTTTTCCCTAAGATTCACCGTTTTCAAGTTATTCATACCAATACAATCCCCTTGTGCGGGCATTTCTAACCATAATATTACAAGAATATTTATGTTTGTCCTTAAAAGTAAGTGGAATCTGTAAGCACATCAACAAAATTCTTTACACTCGTTTCCACACCACTATCTTTACAAATAAGAATGACTTAAATAAAAATAATAAATGTACATTTACCAAGGGGGAGGGGTAGTGAATTTTCACAATCTGCATATTTGGTCATAAGAAAATCCTCATGAAATTCGGACAAGATCTTTTCAACACGAATTTTCTGTGGACGTGTGGCTCGGAATAATTCGCAATAAAGTTTGTGGACCTTTCTTCTTGCCACTTCGTCTAAATTTCCAGTCATTTCTAAACTTTCTAGAAAACCATCTATTTGAATTATTAGAGGATGTTCCATTAAATATACGACAAAATAGCTGGAGACAATGGATGGCATTCTGGGAGAATAATATAAGAATGGCTTAATGAAAATTATATGGGGCGATGGATAGATAAAAGACCAAATGCCAATGTCAACCATAATGGTGCAGAGGGTCCAGTGTCTTGGCCAGCCAGACTGCCAAATCTAAACCACCTGGACTTCTATGTTTGGGGTTATCTGAAAAGTTTATTCTATTCCAACAGATACAAGACCACAACTACTGCAACGAATAGAAGGCGGGTGTAATGAATTAAAAGAAAACCACCACGATATTAGCTCCAATTAATTCCATTAATAGAAGATGTCAGAAATATATTGATGTGGGTGGTTCGCATTTTGAACAATTTTAAATATGTAACGTTAATTTTGTTTCTTGTTTAGTTGCTGTTGCTTGGTAAATATATTTTTATTATTATTTTGATTTAAATTGTTCTTATTTGTAAAGAGTATTAGGCCTTCAGGGAAAACTTAAACACGCCAGGAACACTCACAGGTGGTGTAATAAGAAGTGTAAATAATTTTGTTGATGTGCTTACAAATTGCACTTACTTTTAAGCATAAACATAAATATTCTTGTAATATTATGGTTAGAACTGTCTGCCACAAAGGGATTGTATTGGTATAAATAACGTGAAAACGGCGAATCTTAGGGAAAAACTTGGTCAATTTTTTTACGTATTTTGTGCATTAGAATATAAATCTGTTACAATGACTTGTAAAAAATGCAGTGGTGTGTTTTTTTGTAAAAAAAAGAGGTGACCCCTGTCCAGTTGTACACCACCTTTAAAGCTCATATTTTAGGGAATGTAAGGTCTGCTATCATACATTATCTACACCAAATTTTATTGAGATTCCTGAGATATAAACAAAAATTAATTTTTTTTTAACAACTTCAACACCCTGTATCTCTAAAACGGGGCTGTTCCAGACCAATGTTTGTAAGGCAAACACATATTATTTTAAAGAGATCTATTCTGCCCTCGAAGTTTCCTGCATAAAATTCAGACCACCCTGTATTTTGATTTGTCTAATGCCCGTTTGCACCGTAGTGTTTAATCCAGGATTAAGTCTGAACTTGGATTAAAATATAACATTTTGTTTGCACCGTTTCAAATCTATGGATTAATCTAGGATTAATTTAAACCCTCAAATTTGACCACTTAAACTTGGATTAATGAGAAAACGTAAATTGACACTATTGACAGTAGGGGAGAGTGTTGTACCTTGGGATACTTTTCACATTAGGAAATATAAGTTTTTTATTTATTAACTTAAAAACTTGTGATATGAAAATTGAAACATCTGCTATGTTGTTTTTTAAATATACATTAATTGAAAAAATTTTCCTTTTTCAACCTTCTACAAAATGGACCATGGTACAACTTGGTCTGATACCTCGGACCTAATACTAGTGTACCTTAGTCCAGTCAAAAATAAAACTAAAAACATACATAAAACAATGTAGAACATATAATTAAAAAAAAAACAAAAATACAAAAGGAAACAAATATTTCTCTAATATTTATTACATATTTATATTTTCTTTTTTTTTATGTTGGTCCACGATGGTGGAAATTTTATTTTATTTGCTACTGCAAATTGGTAGGCAAGGCACCGAACTTCTATTTTTGTTAAACCATAATAAAGATGGGCAGCTGTAATCAAATATTCTGTCGGGCTATTTTCTTCTTCGACCAAAAAAACTTGTTTCGTTTTATTATTGGCTTGATACTGAAATTCTGCAGAGCCTTCCATTCTTTTATGTTTGCTTAGGTGTCTGATCAGTTTTGTTTTAGGAACATCGTAAGTGCGAGAAGCTTCAGGAATAGACTTCCTTATTTAACACTTTATTAATGACACGTAATATTATGTTGATTTACTGGTGTTTTTTTTTAACTCCCTTTTTGCTGCATGGCATGGTTAATGCAAAATTTGAAGAATACGGTTATTTCAATAAAGTAAGTGATCGGTATTTATTATTGACGACAAAGGGGTACCGTACCTTGGACCGGTTCGTGGTACAGGACCTAGTTACGGTCCAAGGTACAAGCTCAGGCAAGTAAATATATTTATTGACAAAAAAAATAAACATTATTATTAAAGGAACGGCTAAGCTTTATTAATTATCTAAGCATAATAAAAAAAACAAAATGCTTACCAGTAAAGCGGATGATTCTAGATTTATGATGAGTAAAATATTTACATTTGCTACTACAAAATAACGACAGCCACAATTTTCAGGGGACTTAAATCTGAATGTCAAAACAATACTTTCTCACCATCTACATTCGGAGTGAACAATTTGTCATATGCAGCGGCCTGTAGATATGTGTAAACAATGATTAAAAGCAAATGGACCGAGGTACACGCATACCCAAGGTACAACACTCTCCCCTACTTAGTTGCTAGTTATAATTTTTTTAATAGGTATTTCTTCCTTTTTCCTGTTGACTGTGAATGAGTGAGTGGTGTTAAGACATCATTGAGAACTTTAAAATGGATTCAGATTCTGACTTTGATGTATTAGATGATTTTGATATTCACGAAATTATAGACTGGATTTCCCAGACAAATATATATTAGAAATGATCTATTTCATAATCTAGACAATATAACTTTTTTTCCGCAGAATTAGGTTGACAAAAGAGACCACATTGCATCTGCTAACTTTAATTGAAGAGCAGTTGGAATATCCAAGTGACATGTAAGTTTTACGAACACGTCGGCATGAACACGATGCAGCTGGCAATCGGAATTTTGGAGTTATAAAAAGCTTTTATTCTTAATATGATTTTGTATTTCTAGGAATAATAGTGTATCTCCTATTCAACAATTGCTGACTGCTCTTCGGTTCCATGCTTGTGCTGGCCATTTGCCTGCCATTGCGGACTTTTCAGGGATGGACATATCAACAGTGTCCAGAATAATTGTACGAGTATCAATTGTAATAGCTCGGCTTTATCAGAGATACATAAAAATACCAAACCAGAAGAAATAGTTAGTGTGCAACATAAGTTTAACTAAATCTTTTATCACAATAAAGTAAATTAGGTTTATACGTTAGGTTTGAGAATTTGACTGACATATTTTTTTTGGAACATAATTGGACATAAGTGAGCAGCATAATAAAACCCCTAAACAGTATTCTTAAAGCCCAGTTTAATTTAATCTACAGTCGGCAGTAAGTGGTGCAAAAGCTGATTATTAAAACCTAGTTTTAAAATTAAACCAAGTTCAGTTGAACTTGGCTTAAATTCTAAACGGTGCAAACGGGCATAAGAGATTCAGGATATTTATCAATTTTGAAGTTTTCTATGATGTTCTATAACTTCTACTTATGATATCTAAATTTTGTAGGTTTTTTTCACGTTTTTTTTTTTCATACAATCCAACATTATACTCGATATTTCTCTATAACTTTCAGTTTTTTCAGTTGTAATATGTTATATTTTTTTTATATACTTAGAACACTATTTTAAAATTTTTCAAATCGGCAATAAATATCCTTCCAAACAATGTACATGTACCTATGTATATGTAAAATATTTTTTTCAAAATATAAATATCAAAATTTATTTTCTAATTCAACTGTTTTATGATAACTTTCTGTAAATTTTTTCTCGTATAACTGATACATTTGACATATCCAAGGTACATTTAACTGTATCAAGATGTGTAATTACAAGAAAAAAAACTATTTACAAAAATAATTTTTTTACAAATAAAAAATAGACTATAATAGAAAATGGTCAAGATTGAAAAACACCCTGTATGTCATATGAATCAAGGTACTGAAATTATGCTTTTTAAATTTTTCCCAAAATTAAAACGTTGACAGGGTAGGCCAAATTCGATGCTTTTCCGAATTTCTTACGAATTTTGAAAAGATAGAAGAAAGCAGTTAAGATGTTACAGCCTTGATTTCCAATGAAAATTGAACTGTATCTCAGTATCTTGATCTGTTTAAAATATCCCAGACTATTATCATAAGTACCTATCTAACACATCACTGAAACAAATGCATGGCACACAGAATGATAATAAAAATACAAGATATTTCTTTGAACGATTACATTAACAATTTCAATATATCACGTGTGTTTTTGTATTAATTATATTTAGAATTATATTTTTAGTTTTATTTTGGATAACTATTTATAACATGCTTACTACTTAGTAAACTTGCTGGTATAACTCAATACTACTTGTGGCATAATATAGTCCCAATTAGTATTGCACTAGCAACATGAGCGTAGCTAGAATTTTTGCTTCGGGTAGGCCCAAGGCCGCTTCAAGCTCTACGGAGGCCTCTAAAAAAAAATAATCACATGCAATCAATGACTTACCGATATAATATTTCAAAATCTAAGGTGGCGCAGTTAGCGATTTACCAATATGAGAAAGACGATATTATTGGATCTATTTTTTTCTAGGGTGGGCACCCGGCTTTCTGGGGTGGGCTGTGCACGTGGCAAACTCAGAATATTTTCAAATGGTTTTTATTGCATGGTGCTCATCACTATTATTTTATAGGCTTGAGATAATGGCACCAACCTTTTCTAAATTAATTTAGGGCAGAACTACTGACCCTGCCGTTCCTGACAACTGATAATTTTACTTCCAATAAGTCGGTCAACACCTAGCAGTTGCAAGGCTATCATTTGCATAGTATCACTTACTTCACAGCATATATGAAACTTCAAAAAATACCGAGAGATTTTTATTCACATATGAGAAATGTACATCGAAGAATGTCTGAAATAATATAAGATTATTTCAGAACTAACACTAACATTTTCTAATAACTGGAAAATTCTCTATACAGAGAGCAGCAACATATTAAAAAAATATTTACACATTTACAGGACTAATTTGGCAATTGTCTATATAATACAATGACAAAAATGGGAAAACATATAATTACAAAAACACAAATATCACTTAATTATTTGATAAAATTTAAGTTGCAATCACATTATTTAAGTATTATTTATAAATCTATGTACAGGTACAAGTTTTATGTATTTACATGAACTAAATTTAAAACATCTTACATGTCAGATTTGCATTACCTACCATTACACACAATTTACCAGTTGTATAGCCTCACCAATAAAAAAAATAACCTTTAAAATGAAAACTTACTAAAAATGCCACTCTAAATAACAAAAAAGTACCATAATAAAATGTATATATAAAAATGATAAATAAGTAGAATTTAAATATGGTTCCATCGTTATTGTTACAAAATGATTAATTTCATTCAGTCTGCAAATTAACATATGCGACAGCACATTCCGATTTTGTAAAACTCGCTGCAGAAATACTAGGTATTATCAAACCAATAATATTCGAATATCATGGAAATTATGAACATTCTCCTAATTTTATTTACATAATTTACCCTTTATTAAAAAACTATTAGCAGAATAGCTTTCATAATCCTGCCAATTTAATGCATGTAATTTTCAACCTTTAAAAATATAGAAAATAATTATAACGACAAACACCCTATATTAAAATAAGACGTTAATATTTTAGTAAAATATGTGCCCAGGTTAATGGGGAAACTTCTACAGGTAATAAAATAAATTATTTTCTAAAAAGTTTTGTGTGAATATGAGTCATAGTGAAAATTGCTGAAATTAGGAAAATAAAAACAGAAAAAACATTTTTTGAAATATCTGAGGCAGCCGACAGACTGATGAAACTTAGGCCACTGATTTGTCAAAACTAGAAACAAAAATTCATCAAATTGACTTACAAATGCATTAACCAGTGACAGAAGTATGAGAGGTCAGTACCGCAGGAGTCCCAGATCTTAGACATCATTAAATATTCTACAAATTTTTCATTACCAGTGCTATTTTTTAAATTTTAAAATGAGCTAACTATACAGTTAAAAGTAAATAAAAAATAGTTAATTATTTTACATATATGTCTTTTGTACCTTGCTTTTTGTAATTGCTGTCATTTTTAAAAATGCACCAAAAAATAGTCGGTAACGACTGAAAAAAAAAACATAATTAAAACAAAAAATAATTTAAATTAACCAAACTTATTTACTGCTCTTCAGTGGTTAATAACACATGTCCAAATAAAAAAGATTATAAAAACTTCCAAAAATAAACCTCTAGCCGCCACACGTATAATCTGTGCACGGTTAATCAATATTCTACTATAGCTACTCTGAAACCGGTTGTTCTGCAAAAACAGTTTATGGAACTTTTCCATTAGAAACACAATTTTAAATATAAACTAATATAATCATTGGCATAGAAATTTTAATATTTTTTAGGAATTACATGCTTTTAGAAAATTAGACATTTCTACACCAATGATTTTTTAGACTTCTAACATTAATTTGTATTTATAAATGTTTATCTATCTAGAAAACAATTTCCATGAACTATTTAAGTAGAACAAATATTTTGAACTATTTTACATTTTACAATTAAAAAAAATTGTATTACTACAATGGCTCATTCTTCAAACAAAATGCAAAGTTAAAAATACTATTCGAATTTACAAAATACTGAACAGTGGCGTTGAAATTCTGATGGTTCTGGTAGTGCTAACATAACTTATCTCAGTCACTGGTTAACATATTTGTAAGTCAACTTAGCAAAGAGTGACCACAAAAAACCTGTGATTTTCGCTTGTTTTCACTATTCGCAGAGATTAAAAAAAAATACATAAAAATATGTTTTTGGTCGCAAATTACTTGTCGTAAAAAACTGAAATGAGCATAGCTTTTAGTATTTTGAAAATTTTAAAAATCACCCCTACTTAGGGGTTGAAAAAATGCCAAAAATGAATAATTTGAATATTACCAATTAATATAAAAACTATTAGCATGTGAATTATCTTAATATATTTTCTTTGGAATTTTTACAATTATTTCTGATATTCTCTATTTTTGGGGATGATTCCACCCCCTGAGTACGCTTAAGGGTGGATTTTCTAATTCAACGTGCTTATTTCAGTCATGAGAATAAATCTTTCTTTGTATCAAAAATCATTCAATAGAAAAATTCACATGGTAATAGTTTTTATATTTATTGGTAATATTCAATTCTTCATTTTCTAATTAGATAAACCAGTGACTCCAAATTTCATCAACTTGCGTCAAAATTCTTAGAGATATTTCAGAAAACGTGATAAATTTTCTTATTTCAACAACCCGCATATCTAAAATTGAGACTACTATACTTTATATGTAACTTCTTGCTTAAAATAATTTATTCAGTCTGTTGAAATATCTCAATTCAACGCAGGACCATAGTCTTCTGCAAAAATAGAGTAAATAATGTGATACAAAATTACATAAGACTAATTTCAGATAAATACGATCACATAGAGTAGAAAAAATTTGTTTATTACATAATCACCATTTATTTGGCATTATCAATAGTGGCATTTTCATTACATGTTTCTCATTCCGAATGATCATCAAATTCAAATTATGTATTTTATTAGGTATTTCTTAATATAAAATAAATAGTTATTTAATTCAATTAACTGAACAATTACCTGAAACTTTTCGAATTAATTTTATTTAAGGATTTTTTTGGTTTTTATATTACTTAATACAGATGTTCAATGTATATCAAAATTACTAAAAAAAACGTTTCATATCCACAATATCTTCGCATATTAAAATTATAACAATGGATCAGAAAAATCAACATGCACGTAAATTCTAAATGGGAAAACCAAAAGAATAACAAAAACTCAACAAAACCAACAAATATTTCAAGTATAAGCTAAAAACTGGTAAACCAGTACATCTCTTACAACTCTTAAGTTTGGAGCAATTCCCTTCTTTGTTGTTTCCTTTTTCTACAGTCGGGGCAGAACCACTGCCCTTTGGGGGGTACCATAATACCTACACATTCAAAATGAAACCATTCAATTGCACAATCACTAGCATCACATCCGATCATTTCAGACACCTCATCGTAAGGGCATCTACAGTAGCAGTATAGCTGAGGTTGGTTGGGCTTAGGCAGAACCGGTTGTTCTTCAGAACTAGAGTCATTCGATTCTGTAGCACTGTCCTTTTCCAACTGTCTCTGATTTAGTAAATGAACTGGAGGTGGAATAGGTTTAGGTGTAGGCCTTTGAACTCGGAAGTCACTTAAGTGGGTTCCCGTACGAATAGATATTGGTTCAACCGTTGGTTGTTGTATTGGCTGAGTTGCAGTTTTAATTGTAATAGGGGGCACAACCATGGGTGACCTAGGTGCTTGAGGTACCTAAAGAAATTTCATCAATATTAGATTCGTTGGATACAGAAATTATTTGAATCGGTTATTACTTAAACAGCATGTCATTTTTCCGAAAATAAAACTTCTGTTGGGATACTTTAGACATAAGTAAGATGTAATAGGTAAAAATAAGCACCATAAAATATGTCGTAGAAAAAAATCAATGTTACAATTATTCTTTGAATTATTAAACCCAACAATCAAATACCAATACTTATTTATAAATTCGTATACAGGGTGTTTCAATTAAAACTTCCCACTTGGAAAATACCGGAATTAAAAAAAAATAAAAACCTGAAACACGTCGATTTTCTTTTCAAGGGGACACGTGGTAGAGTAAGATTTGGTGTCTTGGAAGCTACCGCTTAGATAGGGGCAAAAAGTACCCCCATTTTAAAGCTTTTTCAATTCTGCTCACGACGATATACGACTTTTCAAATTTTAGTTTGGATATGACAATAAAATCATCACTTAAAGAATAAGACTAAATATTAATGAATGAAAGAAGGACCTTTTATTAAATATTCAAATTGGTTTCCCTCTGCTTCCAATCAATAATAAAATCCGAAGCATTTCGGGAGTTAGCTTACGACATTTTTCAGCAATTTCTCAATAAAGAAATCTGTTTAAATTTTTCGTTTATCTGTCAATACAAAAACTTCATACTCTATCAGTTCAACTTTTTTACCTGTTTTACTTTAAACGAGACAATATCATCTCGCCTTGTCTTGTCGAGACAATATCCCGTAAAATCATCACAAAGTCGATTGAATTCCAATTCGTGAAAATAGTTTATACATTTGCTGAAAAAGTGGAAATAATTAGTTTGTTCTACAAGAATAATAAATGTGAACTGCAGGCAGCACAGATTTTTAATGATTGTCATCCTGACCCTGTACCTCGGCCATCTAAATTTTAGGAAAAATTCTGATTTGGGACACTGTTTACATAAATACTTATGCCCAATTTCAAATTATTTCATTTACTAGTTTTTAAATTATTTAATTTTTTTTTTGTAAGTTTAACACCCTGTATCTTTTTTATAAAACGTCCTACATAAAAACTTTATACGAAAGACTCTTCTTAAAATTCACCAAAGAATACGAGGTTTCATTTTTGGGCATCATTTGTGAATCACCCTGTATATCAAGTTTAACAAAAATGCTTTCTGCAATTTAAATTAATATGATATGTTACTATTTGTAAATATCACTTTTTGACTGAATAACCGAAATAATTGCATTTTCAAAACTGGAAAAAATACTCACCCCTCAGGGTGTCCCGTTCATGTTTCAAAAGAACTTGTGTGCAAGTTCCTCATGGAAAAATAATAGGGGTACTTTATGTAAAGTTTTTTTCTTAGATGCCCTGTTTTCGAGATATAGTGTGTTGAATTGTTACTTTCCAAATGGTTTTACCTAATTATCTTTAAATTGGCTAAAGATAAAAATGTCAAAATTGGTACACGAGTAAACATCAACTTGTGCATTGAGAATAATGTGCAAACGGTTTCTTCTAAAGGGTGCTACAAAAAAAAGGTATACTTGTCGAAATTCGGTAGCATGTACCATTTTCGAGAAAAATGAAGTTGCATTTTTTTTTGCTCACATAAAGCGGCACAAGTACATTAACAATACAGTGTAGGAAAGTACCGACGGTCTATCAGAAGTTACGTGAGAGCTTCTTATTTGTGGAAGAGCGAAATGGGCGTTGACTATTAGACGCCTTCATTATAGCCATTACTTGTCTATCACATGGATTTCAATGGCTTACTTTATCGCTCTCACGTAACTTCTGATAGACCATCGGTACTTTCCTACACTGTATATTAAATTAAAAGAGGATTGAATGAGCTGAAGACATTTAGCTACCAACAGTATTTGCATTTAGACTGTAATTTTAATTTCTTACGTATCACATGAACCAGTTAAATTGTAAAACATTTTATTAACAAAAAAATAAATAAAATTTATTTTAAGTTTCAGTTTGTTGTAAACTAACATTTAAAAAAGTACATCAAAATAAAAAGATTATGGCAATTAATTAAATAAATGTGCAAACTCGAAATACTACTGTAGATACTGAAATTGTCCCCCATTTTCTTCTATGCAACTCCATTTTTCTCGAAAATGGTACATTCTACCGAATTTCAACAAGTATACCTTTTTTGTAGTATGTTTTAGAGTTTACAGAACCGTTTGGAAATGTAATAAATTATTACTTTTAACATATTTTTTTTTCGATTGTACCCCTCCTGTTCCCTGTATCGGCGACACTGCTTTTCAGAAAGAAACCGTTTGCACATTATTCTTAAAGCAATGTTGATGTTTACTCGTGTACAAATTTTGAAATTTTTGTCTTTAGCCGAATTAAAGATAATTAAGGAAAACCATTTGGAAAGTAACAACTTCAACACACTGTATCTCGAAAACAGGGCGTCTAAGAAAAAAACTTTACATGAACTACCCCTATTATTTTTCCATGAGGAACTTGCACACAAGTTTTTTTGAAACATGAACGGGATACCCTGTATACATATAGTACAGTCATTGAAGCTGAAAATCTGCTGTAACTTCCAAATTCTTTGAAACTGCATGGATTTGCATGAAAATTTAGAATAAGGCTCATCTTCGGCTCAAGGTCAAAAGTGACATAAGCCCGATTGACGCTTTTTGTTTTAGGGGTAAAAACTACCCCTAAGTGAAAAAATTAAGTTTTAAGCACTTTATTGATAAAAATCTTGTTCAAGCACAAAGATTAAATAATGTTCCATGTTCTCGAACATGTTTTATGATATATTTGATCTTTTCGACCCTTTATTTATCTTTAAAAACTACCCCTATGCAAAAATAATGATAAAAAATTACTTTTTAAATATTTGAAATGATTAAATCGTGCAATTATTTAAAATAAAAGTTACCTTATACCTAATAAAAGAATTTTTCCTTTTCAACCCCTAAAAACCACCCCTGTATTGATAAAAATTCCCTCATTGCTTATGAAAGAATTTGTATCTCATAACACTTTTCAACCCTTATAAACCACCCCTGTGCTAAAAAAATTACGTTTTAAATCTTAGAATGCTATAATTGTGCAAACATTTAAAATAAAAATTCCCTTATATTGTTTATGAAAGAATATTTTACTTTTTCCATTTTCAACTCTTATAAACTACCCTTTTACCAATATTAATGTAAAATATTTTTATTATGATCGATTTTTAAATATAATCAATCATAAAAAAAATTGCTACGCTGCATATAAATAATCACACTAAATTTTTTTACTTATTTTATTTGTATAATATAATATATAATATATAAAAATGAGAAAGCCTATTTTGCTCCGAAAAAATGTCATTGGTTTTTTTACCATAACTCGGTTAATTTTGAAGCTATAGTATCCTACAAAAAAGCATTTTAAAGATAATTTCAAGAGCTGTAAGATCGTTTGCATATAAAACCTTTTAAGTCCTTCGTTTTTTAAAGGGAAAGGATCGAAGGGCTCGAGACAGGTCGTTTTTTCACTAAAATGGATACTTCAAGCGGCGATATCTCCTTTATTTTTTATGCTATAGGAAAAAAAAAAGCAAAATATTTGTTGAAAAAAAAGCTACATTTTTGTTGTCTATCATTTTTTACGTATCTTTCATAGTTTCAGAGTTATTATATAAATAAGGCAATTTTTTTTGAATAATGAAAAATACGTTTTCAACTTTTACCGTACATTATTAAAAAAATACGCATTCTAAACCGGTCTAACTTCAGGATCGTATGAAAAACACTAAAACAAAACTAATTGTAAAGGGTCTACGATTAATTTTAATTCTGATGGAAACGGTACAGCGTTTACTGCTCATTTTTCCTTAAAAAATATGAGCAACCCATCTGTTTTTGCTCAATTTTGCTCTAATTAACTTTTATAGTGCTCATTTTGAAGGTCTTTTTGAGTACTACAAAAAACTCCTAGAGCGTTATACATGTAAAATTATCCATTATTTGACGTTGAATACATCGATTCGAGTATTCCCCCCAAAACAAGTCCCCTTCTACTAACCATATTTCGCTGTTTTTTTTTATTCAAAATTCCAAGTTTTCAATCATGAATAACTAAAAAAATATTGATTTCTCGAAAAAATTCTTCGAATATTTTTTGCTCAAGATTTAATTCTCTATCGATTTCCAGCATTATTTTTGAAAAAAAAAATTTCCACCCCCGAGAAGGGGGTCAACACCCAACAGGGTGAAAGCGTCAATCGGTGCTATGTCACTAATATTCATTGACCTTTTCTCTGACTATCTGCCAAATTTCAAGTCAATCGGTTCAGTTTCAAAGAATTCGGAGGTGAAAAGCTTCAATGACTGTACTAATAGTTTTTTTGGTGGATAGTACCACAAATTCAGTTCATATTTTAACATCAAAGCAGGGATTATTTTCAAGTTTATTTCTCATGTGAATTTTTTGTATACCTAACGGTTTTTGAATAATGAATTATTTTATTCGTTATCACCAACATGTTTTGGATACAAACTTGATTTATCTTATAAAATTTTATTTATTTAATAATAAAAATTATATAAAGTTGTTAAATTTGTAATTGCATGGTCTTTCATGAAAATTATTGGAAATTGGGCATTTTTCGGCTAGTGAAATATGAACAAACACATGTTTTATCTAATACATCGGGGCTACTAGGAATACCTTAAACGGTTTTTTGTTTTTGTCATATGTATTTCCTTTGTGGTAGAGATTTTTGAGAATACGGCCATGTTTTATGAAATTCCATTGCATTTACCGAAAAAAAGTTATATTTATTGCATGTCGGTTCCAGAGAAGAACTTATTTATTTATTTTTTACTGCATTTATCAGTTACGGGGGAGTATTTGAGATTATCCTAATAAAAGTAAAAGCCACTCTTTTGCTAAATTTGCTGTTAAATATATTTACAATTTAGATTAACATACCACTACAAAAAGTCAGCATCTGGTAAGAAGGTTTTTGAATGTAGTAGATATATCCCAGAAGGTATTGACCTTTGAATGATAGTAAATTACTCTAAATCATAAAAAATATTTAATTCAGTTGCAATTTTAATAAAGAAATTTTACAGTAGATAAAGTGAAGTTTCATAAAACATCTCTGTTTTGGCAAAATCTGTACTAAATACATATGGAAAAAACTATTAAAGGTATTCTTAGCGGCCCCTATGTTTTAGATAAAAAAAATACACTCATATCAGATTCCACTACCCGAAAAACTCCCATACAACAAATTTCATTGAAATATCTTTAAATGTAAGAGCCATCTCGAAAAATTTAAATAAAAAAATGTTTGAGGACCCATAACTTTTTAAAGAAGCAAAATTGTAGTGAGATAACGTGATCTAAAAAGGTTTATTTTGACCCTAGCCAGCTACTACTAATGTATGTCTCATTTTTTACTGAACACCCTATACACAAGTACTAGTATACCGAATTCCTTTTAACGTCCCAAAGGCCAATGAAATCGTGAGTAACTAATGGGTAAATCAAACTGAAAATTAATCTGAATAAAACCAAATTTAAGGATTGTAATATGCAGTCAGTTACTAAAAACGAAATTGTAATAACCAACCTACTGTATATCTGGAAAAACTAAAATTTTTATCAACTTTAATGTCATCTAACTGCTAAACAAAGCAACTTGCCTGTGTTGGTTCATTTACAAATTATATAGAACTTTCATAAATGATTACAAGCCACGGAACCAGTAATTTTGTTTTGAACAGTAATTTTGTTTTCTTCATGTTGGCAATTAAAGTTCGGTAAAATTAAAACAATGAGATCAAGATTACACTGAAAGACAACATTGTTTCACAAGCTGTAATCGGTGTAATTTGTCACGTGATTCTATTCAACCACATTATCACATTATCTCCAGCGTAGGCATAACGGTTTGTTACTGTTCATTGTAAATGAATCATTAATATTAGTGATGCCAAGATTTAGGAATTTTTCGTTAACTACTGGTGCAGTAGACAACCAACATTGCAGGGCTGGTACTCCAGCCCTGCAATGTTGGTCGTCTGAGCTCGGCGGTCACGTGGCTTGTAAACATTTATAATAGCTCTTTATAACCTCTAAAGTACACTGAATCTTTGCCATACACTTTAATTAATTTGAAGTTAAGAAAGATGTTTCCAGTACAGAATACAGAAATTTAAATATTCTCTAATTTTATGAATATTGATAATGATTAATGGTGATTAAAAATAAACTAAAGTTATCTTGGTTTTAATATACAGTGTGTTCGTATAAACTGGGAGAGTAGGTATATGTGGCAGACCACAGGAACTGTTATCGCATTGAGGAATTTTTTTTTTGCAAATTGTTGAAAATTTTGAGTTTCTGAATTTGCTGCAAGATAATCCAATTACAGAAAATTTTTCAAAAATATGTTTACTTAAGATAAACCAACTCAAAGAAAGGGAGAGTAAACATTGTTTAAAAAAAAACGCATTGTCATTTTATAATTAAGGGATCTGTGACTTTTTTCTGAAGCTGTTTATTCCATATATTTATTAAGGAAACCACAATTATTTTTTAACTTTCTATTCCCCTGCATACTTTAGTTCTAAAAAGATGTTGTTTTCATCGACATTTTCATTTGTTTTTCACCTTTTTTATTATGTTAATAAGAAACACTCCATTTAAAACTTTCGAAAACTGAGTTTTTTTAAATTATTAGGTACCTACCTATAGTAGGATCGTATCCGATGCAAAGTAGAGCAAAATGTGTCGGTCTTTTATCAAAGGAAAATCGTGTCATCATTTTTAGGAGGCGTAAGATAAATCATTTCAAATTTAAAATGAAATTCAATGTAAAATCTGAAATACCGCTGCATACGCACTGTGTTCTGGTAGTAGCTGTAGTCGCCCAGGTGCATCGAGTGTACGAACTGGTCGGTTATATGTCAAATACTAACCTGGTGAGCTTTGCCGTCGATTAGAGAGCGCTTCCAAAAAACAAGTAAACAACAGTGGCGCGTACAGAGGTAAAATGTAGTACATATGTGGAATTTAGCAAACAAATTGGATTTATAATAAATTACAATTAAACTAAAGGGTGCCAGACCTGAACTGATCCCCTCGTCCCTTCATAATGTATAAAGAAATTATTCAATTTCTAAAACCCTTAAAGGCGTACTTCATTGGTTCCCTTGACATGCAATGATTTATTACTTTGCATCGAATATGATCCTACTATAGTGATGACAATACATCCTACATTTTATTTACAAAAAATCTGATTGTGAAATGGGAAATTAATTTTACTAAGTAATTTTTGTACAGCCAGGTCTAAATTAAATTTTTTTTAAACAATGTTTACACCTTGCCTTCCTGCCCTTATTTGATCAGTTGCACCAAAAAAATGTATAAGCTATAAAGTAATTAATCAATTTATATTAAAACAGCCTGCAGCTATTAAAAAAAAAGAAAAAAGTTATACAATAAGCACCTACTTCAGTCTTTCTCCACTTAGGAATAGATGGTGGAACTTTATCTTGATCTTCGTCACTAGAATATCCATAAAATTTATTGGGTACTCTTCTACGTTTTGAGGCTCTTAAACTGGAATCAGATGAGTCCTGTCTAATGTACGAAGGTTCATTTTGAGCTTTCTGGTAAGATGTTGGCACTGGGGGAACTGTAGACTGATTTGGTACTGGCGAATTTCGTGACAGAGAAAGGGTTATAGGTGCTACTGTTGGTGGTTGGTACTGATAATAAGATGGTACAGGTATGTTTGAGGCTTCTGTTGTGTATTCTTTAACATCTATTTCCATTTCATTTTTCCGCTCACTTTTTCTCTTTTTACGTTTTTTGGATTTGGACTTTTTCTTTGGTTTAGTTTCCTCTTCCTCAACACCAGCAGGAGGTGTAGGCGGTCTACTGGTACTTTCAATAAAGCTGCCATTAGGCATATTATTAGGCCCCATGATAGCCAGCAATTGCTGCCGCTTCTCTTCTAATATTTTTTTTGCTAATTTTTGAGGAGCTCTATCATAAAATTCTTCATCAGTTTCACTTTCTGTTGTTTCTAAATCAGACTCCCTAATTGGAGTTTCGATAGCGATTGGAGGTAAATCTGTTGCTACAACATCTACCACTTTAGTGTCATTTTCTTTTATTTTATTTGCACGTTCTTTCCTACGTTGACGTCGAGCTTGCTGTTTTTTCCTACCTTCTTCTGTAGAGCTGTCAGAATTAGAACTTTCTGAAGTTGAACTGGAACTATCGGAACTGGAGCTACAAGAACAATTTGATCCACACGAACAACTAGACGAGTCACTATCACTACTTGATTCATTACAGGAGCTGTCACTGTTCTTTTTTTCTTTAATATCTTCTTTATTATTTTGTTCTGTAATAGGTTCCAATGGTGGTTTTTCTAATACAGGAGCTTGAGGTTTTGGGGAACAGTAATCATGGTCAACACTTTCAGTCATTGTCAAAGCTGGCTTTACTTCTATTAAACTAGTATCTACTGTTTTCTCAGGGTCAACACAATAATCATGGTCTCTTAAGGCAAGTTCCACTGTTAGCTGATCAACATCAGGAACTGCGAGATCCAGATTCGGCTCTGTTTTTTCTACCTCATTAAACATATTATCTAATTTTTCCTTATTTGCTTGATAATTTTTAAAATTATCCCAAATATTTTGTATCACAGAATTTGGATTATCAAAATCTTCGCTTTTCTCATTTACTTCCTTCTGAACCACTGTATTATCTCCTTGATGAAGCAGCTGATCAGATTCTTTATTGTTTTCTTTATCTTCTTTCTCATTATTTACTATTTCTTGCACATTTGTATCTATTTCTTTATTTTCATTGGGCTCCTCTTTTTTATCGTTTGCTGAAGGTTCAGTTTCAGAGTCACTGCTGTCACTTTCAGAAAGATTTAGTTCAGGTAAATCTAAAACATCTATTTTAGGTTTAGGTTTGTCTTCAGACTTCTCTTCCTCGTTTTTAATTTCCAGATTTTTTTCTTCCACTTTCTCTTCTCTCGCCTCATCGGTAACTCTCTCACTTTCCTCTTCATTTATAATTTCCTCTGGAGGTTCCCTGTGACGTAATTCATGCTTGAGCATTAATTTCTTGGAAATGAATTTCTCTGAGCATCCTTCAAATGTACAAGCGTGTTTTTTCTCATCTGTGTGTATTCTTTTATGCACCTTCAACGATACTGCTTTAGTGTAAGAGACATTACATTCTTCACAAACAAAGCTTGTTGGTGGCACACAGAAGTGATAAACATGGGGCCACTTTTTCTGCAAACATTTTTTACATAAAACACTCTCAGTTCCATGTTTCCAAAACAAATGTCTAGTAATATCTGGCTTATTTCTATAAGCAATACCACATCGATAACAGAAATGATGTAGTTTATGTTTCCATACATGGTTTGAAAGACGATATTGTGTATGACACATTTCCAAACAAACATCGCAAACATTATGCCTTTTTCTAAGATGAACCATTAATCGAAAAGAAGAAGGTAAATCATCATTTACACACATGCAGCAACGAAATTGTAAATCATAATCCAAAATGTATACTCCAGGGCATAAGTGGCAGATTAATTCACTATAACTATAAAAGTTCGATTTACACATTATACATAATAATAAATTTTTTGAATGAAATTTTCTGTTATGTAAGTACAGTTCCTTATGTACCGTTGTACTAAAACGACATTGAAAACATTCAAATACATGCGAAAAAGTCACAGCATCGTCTGAAAAACTTGATTCTAAATTAAAAAATACTGTTTCTAATTCACCTAAGCTTTCTTTTATTCTGTTAACAAAACTTTCAGGAATTAATTCTTCAGCTGTTATGCTATTCACAACACCTGAAAATCTATGTTCAGCTATACAATGCAAACCTAGTTGTTTGCCATTAACAGCAATTTTTCTGGCGTGATTACAATAGATACAACTAGATGCAGTAGCTTTTAAACATTTTTGTAAGAGTACTCGTGGATCAAACTTATCTAATGGCTGCTCTAACTGTAATTCGATAATTGTAATATCTGGTCCAGCGATCTGGAGCGATGAGTCTATATTTTCATCCTTCACATGAGTGTCATCTGTATCCTGTTTAGGATTAATTTTATCAACATCATTTTCATTTTCACTTTCAATTTGGTCTACTTCCATCGTTAATTTTTCACTATCATCACTTTCTTCTCCTTCAATGTCAGGTTCTGAATAAGTTCCAGGTTTAGGTAATTTCAGTGACAACTTTGGAACCTTCCGAGTTTCAATTGGTTCACCATGTACATCATTGATTTCCATATTAGTTTCTTGTAAAGAAAGGTCTTCTTTACTTTCTTCTGTTCTGTTTTCAGTTTCACTAAAAGGAATTCCTTCTGTCAAATTTGAAACACAGTTATCTTCAACAGTATTATTTTCTATATTTATACAGTTCAGTTCCTCAGTATACTGATTATGTTCTAAATCATTACTAACTCTATCTTGTTCATCTTCTTTTGAAACTGTTTCATCATCATCTTCTAATTCCACTCGTTGACTTATTTCATTTCTTTCTTCAATGCCAGTCAAATTTTTAGGACTGTTAGTTTCCGTAGGTACTGTATTGTCAGTGTTTTGTTCTGACCCTATGTTTTTTTTTTCAGAGGCGTCTTGTATAATACCTTGTAGTTCCTTAGTGCTAGTAGCATTTGCAAGAATTTCTTCACTTACTTGTACAGAGTCGCCTGTAACATGATTTTCTGGAGTAATTTGCTGTTTTATCGATTTCTTACTCTTCGTGTTTTTATTACTCATGCAATTATGATAAAAAAAATTATCTTGCTCGCTAAAGAGTTTATTACACTCACAACACACTACGTAACAAGGTTCATTATAAACATTGAAAAATTCATCTAAGGTATTTTTATGTCCTGGTTCAAGATTATGACGAGATTGTATATGCTGACATAGGTCTTCCAATATAGAAAACATACCTAAACAATATAAACATATATATCTTCTATGAAACTCTAACATATGCATATAAAGGTTCCAATTTTCGTAATATGTTCCACAAGCCGAACACAAAAATACTTTGCGGGTTAGTTTGAATCCTGAACAAGAATTTTCAGGAATTTTTTCCTGAACAGTTTGCACTGAATTGCACTGAATAATATGATCCTGAAGAGTCGTTAAAGACTCAAATCCCGCTCTACCGCACTTAGAACACTTAAACTGCACAGTTGGTTGCAAACCTAAATACTGAGCATATTCTCTAAGTTTTGGTTTACTTTTGCCTTTAATTTTTTTATGTTTAGGTTTGAAATTTTTATCTTCTTTGTCCACTGTCACGTTACTGTTAATTTTATTTGAATTGTCTTGAGAATTCTGATGTAACTGAGATAATTCAAACAGTGATTCATTAAAATATGGATTGGAATGCGTAACCACTTCACTGTCTTTATTGGAATTGTCCTCGGATATAATTTTTGTTTTTTGTGCACTTCTTTTCTTGGAATTTCGTTTTTTAGGTACACTTTCATCTATCACTAGAGCATCACTTTCTGAACTGTATGAATTATCCTCAAATAAATTATTTTCTTCAATATTGTCACCATTGACTTTCGCACTTTCGATATGAATTATTTTTTCATCTTTCGAAACAGCAATTATCCCATCAGGGAAGTTTGCCATTATGGGGGCCACTACTCCATTTTTTGCATGCTCCAACACCTCTACGTCTGATACGGTAGTATTTGAACCATCTTCCATACCGATTCGACGTTTCTGGTGATCTAAAAAAAAAAAACTTTTGATTACCTATGTCTGCAATTTTTTGGTTAAGTGTGGAATGTCAAACTTGTGATATGTATTTAAAAATCATAAAAGTACTAAATAATAAAATAATTGTACAAGAATTTTCTTTAAAAGGCCTAATTGATTTAATGCAAAATGACAAAACTAATGTTTGATATATTTTTGTCATATTGTGAAAGCCACCAGCCACATTTAATATTATACAGATATAATTTACATACCCTGCAACTAACGCTGTTTTATTTTTAGCATAAGGTGTCTACACATTTTCGACCGCATATTTAATAACAAATTTACAACTCCCCGCCTAAAAGGTTAATAAAATGGCGTTCCTCTCCTCTTCTGAGCACAAGCCATAAGCAATGCACACAATGCATAAGCATTTTATTGGAATAGCGTTTTCCGTTTATTGTATTTTGCATCTCTCTTACTTTACTCTAAAAAAGATAGAGACATCTATTTGCACTAATAGATTTTATTAAATACGTGTTCTCTACTGAAAGTACTGAAAGTCAATGTTTATGTATTTGATTTGATTTTATTTGAAAATATCGATGAGAAAAATCTATAATTTTTCTCATTAACATTAATACAAAAGAATAATAATCATGGGCGTCCACAGAAATGTTGCCAGGGTGGCAAAAGTAAATACAGAGAACATACAAATTATAATATTTTTTGATTTGGTGAAATGTTTGTGCATTGGACGCACATCACATACACAGATGACATATGTCTTTATTTGATTAATAGGGCAGACAATCCTTCTTAGAATATAAAAAGGCACAGTCAGCACAATCGCAGAAATGTGATCATAGAGTTATGAGGAAGCTCTGTTAATTCTTCTTCTTCTCAATTGATGTCCTAACATTTACAATTAGATATATTTGGCCAGGTTCACACTAGATGGATGTTGTCATCGCCTATTATTTATTTTTTCATAGTATTTTTTAATTAATCTAGTTTTTTAAAAACTACAAAAAATCATCTGTTGTGGATAATTTATTGTTGATAACAATGTACATGGATTTAGGAAAAATGTATATGTTTGAAATCAATTTCGTTTTTATCGTCTGCCACATTAATCCTCAAGTCAGACAGAAATGCAATTATTGGTTTCTGTTTCTAATTAATACAGCTGTCCTATGTTCAAAACTTACATTAGTATTACATTAAAAATAAGATAATACTGTGTACTATCTATGGAAAAGTTTTGTTTCACAATTTCTAAATTTTTGTCTCAGTTATGGGTAAAAAAAACCCGCACCGTCCATCTTCGCCATATAAACCTATGTTAAAATGAACAACTTTCAACATCTCAAAATATAGATTCAAAAAAAATTCAAAAAAATATTACGCACAGAGGGAGCACTGATGGGTAATACGCTATATAAATTTCAAGTACCTACATCTCTGCATTTGAGTAAACCCGATATACCTCCTTAATATAAATATCTATTCTAAAAATTAACTACAGTAAAATTGCATTTTATTTTTGTTCTATTTTGGCAGTGATAACTGATAAATGTGTTTTTAATGTCTAAAAATAGTCAGTTGATCCTTTTGGCGTAAGGTAGCATAGGTACATTAAATATTTTCTTTATATTGTGATCATATAAATTTAATGATGATGAAGAAGAGGAAAAGAATGATGAAGAGCGGGTGGATAGTGGAGAGGGTAAGAAGAAGGTGGAGGAGATACATTAAATATTTTCTTTATATTGTGACCATATAAATTTAATGATGATGATGAAGAAGAGGAAAAGAATGATGAAGAGCGAGTGGATATAATGGAGAGGGTAAGAAGAAGGTGGAGGAGATGGGGGATAATGATGAGGTGGATGATGGGGAGGTGGCGATGAGGAGGAGCAGGATGAGCAGGGCGATCAGGAGAATGTGAAAGAGGCAGAGAATGAGGAAAGCGGAGGATGATGAGGAGAGGAAAAAATGAGGAAAATGATATGATGATGATGAGAATAAAGAGGATAATAATAAAAGAGAAGGATGAGGAGGACAAAAAGGATAATGATGGGAGAATGAGACAATGGAGCAGGATGATGAGGTGGACGATGAGGAGGAGGATAAAGAAGGAACGGCGGTAAAAAGGAGGATGACTGATGAGTGAGGAGGGTGATGAGAAAGATCATGTTGAATGATGAAGAGGATGATGAAAAGGATTTCCGCCTAAAGCTACGATTGGCAGGAATAAAATATCTCATCAATTATTTGCTACTTTATTAGAGAAATATAGATATTTCCCTAGATAAAAGATTAATTTAGCTTGCTCGATAAAAATTCGGGGCTATTTTACAGTTGGTCTTTGACAAACGCAATATTAGATGACATTAGAACAATATAAGAATACAATAAGGCATTTATTTGAAAGATTACATTATTTAATAATTTCAATATGTCAGATACATATTTTGCATTAGCAATTTTTATTTTAGATAATCAATTATACTAGCTGTTTATTATTAGATCCCTACTGCTGGTATTCATGCAGTGCTGTTTGGGGAATGTAGTATGTAGAGTAGTTTGTTTTTCGCAATGTTGTCAGTTAAGATATTAAGAATCTTACTTAGATGTTTGGTACTGAAGAACATTATACTTTATTTGATAGTATTTTTAGAAAAATTTTGAATTTATTTGAATTAATACCCTTAAAGTAAAGTAAAAATTCCTTTTTCTCTATTTGGTATAATGTTCTATTTTTAATTTTATTGCAAATAACAACAAATACTGAAAATATACGCGTATTCGCACATAATCTACGCACGTAATCTAACATTTTTTATTGTTGCCATTTGCCAATAATATATGTTCCTGCAGCAGTTGAGGATTGATTTGAAATTATCAGAGATATTTGACTATTCGATTCGTTAACTTATTATTCTCGTCGAAAAGTACGTGACAATTTAAGTGGCCGAGTAAATCTGATAGTTTGAGACTGCTACAATCTCAAACAAAAACACCAACAAAAATATGTACAAACCTAATAAAAAATAGAGAAATATGTACAAAGAACTGTAAAAATATGTTGGACACATATGCAACATATGTACTCTTAACAAGTGCAAAGATATGAAGAATGTGTAGCGCTTCTTTTATCAATATTAATAAAATCCAACAAATTAGGAAAAAATGATAAACTAAAAACATATCTAGAACTATTAAATTTAGTATTATAAACATTCTTATTTTTCAATAAAAAAGTTAATTTTTTATAATTTAAAATAGAAAAAAACAAGTCCTTATTTAAAAATTCTATTACCTGGCCTCCTTGAAATACTCTGCATATGTGAAAATGTTTTAAATCACTCATTATTAGACCTCAGATTAATGTTTGAATTAATCTGGTCTGTTTGTATCCTTTTCGTCTTCATCATTCAGTTTCATTTTACTTCACTGTTAGACTTATCATCTTTTTCTCTTGATTCATAAATTTGACATCTTCGTAACACAGGATTGACTGGTTCTACGTTTATCATTTTTTTCCCCTTTTTTTGATGGTTTCATTAAGACTTCTCACGTTTTTTAGATAAATTAGAAGTGTGCATGTCATTAATTTGGGTGACAGTGCATAATCTGGATTTGGTAAGCATTTAGCAACCTCATCATTAATGATCGAAGGGGTATATACTAGCTTTGAAACCACTTTTAATATCTTTAGATGTATTTATTTTAATATAATTTAATAAGCGTTTTAGTAACGTTGGACATGTCGCTTTGTTGACTACATTATCTCTGGGATTCCTCATCTTATAATCGGTCATTAATTTTCTCCATGAATTTTTCAAAGATTTGAAGAAGGTAATATCCAACGGCTGAGTCAAATGTGTGGAATTGGTCGGAAGAAATGTGTAACATATTATGTTGTACTTTTGACATTTCTTGTAAAACATTTAAATTCAAATGATAACATAAATTGCCTCTTAATATTATTTTTGGACCATCTTAGTTATTTGGCCCAGGGGGCATTAATTTTTTTGAACCAATCTTCAAAACAGTATGAATCGAACCATCCACTTGTTCTGTTATTGTAGGTATCTTACATTAGGTGGACCACCAATACGCCATCAGGCATCATAAAGTCGCTCTGCTTTATAAACAACATCTGCCCAGCTGCTGTCACAGCAAACATTATGGAAATAGAGCTTTTTGTACTGTTCATTGCTCTTTCTGCGTATCTGCATCCTCTACGAAAAATACATTTTTTCAATCCACATTCGTTCCACTCAAATTTGTTTCATCATAACTGAGAATTCTTTCTGGAGGATTTCCTAAAATGGTTCGTTCTAGTTTTGCAAAATATTAAGTCATTTCAACTTCCGATTTTTCTGCACGATTTTTATATTTCTACAATGCCTATTTGTGAGCATATGTTTGTGTCTATTTATAAAACCCAAGCATCGATCTTGGCCAGGTATATATTATTGGTAAAGCTGTGGACAGTTTTTCCAGAGACTTGTAAATAGTCTGTAGCTTCCGGTGATGCAGTAGATCAGCAGAAGATCCCACCTTTCCTGTAAATTTCTTTTTAATTTTGTTACAGAGACAATTTGATAAGTAGCTATAATCTGCAGCATAGCTAATAAGTTAGTATTGTTTTATTTACCTGAGATCTCGCCTAATCTCAATTATTTTGAATTCTGCTTCAATTACTATAGGTGAGATTGAGACCTCAGGTAAATAAAACAGAACTATTTATTACCATCATTGGTTTTATTTACGATATCTTGTTTTGTATACAGTACAGTAGTAACATAAGTACATTAAAATATTTAAGTGGGGTACACCTGAGTGAATTCTAAGAGAAATAGTTTATGTACACCTTTGTCCGGAAAAGCTTCGTTTCTGAAATACAGGGTATTGAAATTAAGAGTGGCTAAACTGACATTAATTCTGCCCTCCTCACCAAAGAATCCCCGTTGGAAAATACCAGGAATATTTCTTATTGCTTCGCAGGTATCTATTATGCAAATTGCATCTTTGCAGAAATTTGCAAATTTCTCAAAAACGGTGGCTTCTAGTGTTAAGGAAGTGTACCTGTTTTGCTTAAAAAAGGTGTAGGAATATGGTTAATTCATAAAAAATCGCAGAAGTCTTCTGTCAAAAAAGTTATGGCAAATTAAAATTAATGATAGCATACGTATCCTCTAAGTGCTGTACAAAAATTAATACCAAATTATGATTTCTCACCTCAAAAAACCCCGGTTACCAAATTTTGTGCGAAAAATTTGTCTTGCATAAAAGTTATTTAAGAAAATCGAAAATAAAATTTTAATTTTAACACGCTGTATCTCAGAAGCGAAGCATTTTCGGACAAAAGTTTATACAGGGTCTGCCAGAATAACGTGTACAACGGAAGACCACAGATTCGTGGACTCAAAATAGACAGATTTAGTCTAATTCACCTATATCCGAAATCGCTACGTTTGACCGCTAGATGGCCTCAAAGTTGGTAAAAATTTTTTTAATTTTATAAATAACTCGAATTAATTGATTATTATCTAATTAATTAATCGATTTTGATTATGTTTGGGGTGTGAACTTTTGCTTTCGATCTACACGTTTTGATGTTATACAGAGTGTTTTTTAAAACTTACAACACCTACAAAATTGATGTGTGGCGATAATATCCGTTCATAACTTTTTCCTCTTTCAGGCAATAATGTCAACTATTTTTTATCTGATAGGTGATACCATTTGGGAGTTTTTTGGACTCTTGTAGAATTTTGATTAAATGAGCGGTTTAGGTACTAAAAAATATTTTTTAAATGTCTACATTATCTTGCCACCCATATTACAATACAAAGTACTCTAGTAGGCACTGATTTGGTAGGTTGACTGTAATTTCAGTTTGATCTTTAAATCATTGCACCTGCCAATTCTCAATGAGTATTTACTACGATAAGATATATTACCATGTTACTTCATTTTTCGATATGGATAGACACACATACGACGAATTAGAGTTATGTACAACATGCCTAATTTTATTGAGATCATTAGTAAAAACAATTAAATACAATAAAAAATGCTGGAGATAAAAATAACAAAGTTAGGACAATTAGGATATGCCTCCACTACTCTTTTTCAGTGTTAGATGTAGAAGCATACACTGCTTTTTTAAAGAGTGCTCAAAGATAATAGTCGCAAGGTGTTAAGGTCGATGAGGGAATCTTTGGTTCAGATACTGCTGGACATTTACAGTGAAATGTGGTGAAGCTCCATCAAGCATAAACCACGTCAGCTCTAAGTAATAACGGCACACCTTCCAATAACTCAGGTAGTGTTTTGCAAAAATTGTAAATAAAATTCCCCATTCAGTCTATTGGGTAGAATAACAGGGACAATAATAATGCTATCAATGTGTTGCATTTGACTGTTTTTTCTAATTATTTGAATACAATTAGGCACATTGTAAATAACTAATTCGTCGTATGTGTGTATCCATATTGAAAAATGAAGTAAAATGTGGTATATCTTATCGTCGTAAACACTCATTAAGAATAGTCAGGCACAATATCTTAAAAATCAGATTGAAATTAGAGTCAACCTACAAAATCAGTGCCTACTAGCACTTTGTTATGTATTGTAATATGGGTGGCACGATAATATAGACATTTCAAAAATATTTTTTTGTACCCAAACCGCTCATTTAATCAAAATTCTACAAGGGGTCCAAAAACTTCCACATGGTATCACCTATAAACTAAAAAATAGTTGTCATTATTGCCTGAAAGAAGAAAAAGTTATGAATGTATATTATCACCTTACATCAATCATATGAGTTGTAGGTTTAAAAAAACATTTTGTATAACACCAAAATGTGTAGATTGAAAGCAAAAGTCCACATCCCAAAAATAATCTAAATCGATTAATAGGTATTCGAGTTATTTACAAAATTAAAAAAATTTTCACCAACTTTGAGACCATCTAGCGGCCAAACTAAGAGATATCAGATATAGGTGAATTAGCCGAGATCTGCCTATTTTGAATCCACGAATCTGTGGCCTTCCGTTGTACACGTTATTCTGGGACACCCTGTATAAACGTTTTTCTTAGAATTAACTCGGGAATACCCCACTTAAATATTTTAACGTACTTAAGTTACACCCTGTGATTTGATATCACTATTACTTCCAGTATTACACACTGGAATATTAAACGTTTTTTTAAGTTAAACATAATGGTTGTTAACTTAATAATGAGGAAAATGAATAATTTACAAGAATTTCATATTTAATTTTTACATATTTCATATTCGTTATGGATTTTTCCATATGAATCTACGGATATGTATTCAAAAAGCTAATTACACTGAAAGTATTCACTTTTACATTTAGCAGAGGAAGTCTTAGATCACTGCAATTAGAGGTACAAAATTAGTGTCTTCAGTAGAGATCGACAGAATGATTTTTTTGGCCGAAGCCGAACTTTGGTTTATGGGTCACCTTCGGCCGAAGCTGAAGACATTTTTATTTTCAACTTGTAAATTTTAATTAATAACAAAAATATGATAACATAGAATGTCAAAAATAAATGCATAATGTTTTGGAAATATAATATATATAGGGTGTTAAAATTCAACAATTATTTGAGTGATTTTAACACAAAAAGTTCATATAAACATTGGTCCGCAGATGCTTCGTTTTCAAGATACAGGGTGTTAATCTTTTATAAAAAAATGCTATTTCCTAAATATTTTAAATACTCTTTATCCAATTTTGTTGTAATTTGGTAGTGTTATTTGTAGTGTTAAGGGGCTAATATAACCCTAATTTGATTAGTATTAAGTCCAGTGGCGTCCGGAATGGTACCTTCGGCTTCGGCGAAAAGTTCAGCTTAATTTCGGCCGAAGCCAATTCTTAGCCGAAGGTTTAAATAATGGTCAAATGTGGCCAAAGTCAATGCCGATTAATCAGTCTTCAGTTCATGCAATATATCTCAAAACTTCTCGTTTAAAAAGTCACTGTAATAGAAGAGTGGGGGACATGGACATTGTTGCTTCAGTCTCGCCAGATTTAATCCTCGATATTTATTTGCAATATTTCATTTTAAGGTCAAATTACTCCCCCCTGACAGAAAAATATCCCCACTTTACGGTAACTTTTTTGTATTTATTTGCGAGGTAAAATAAAAATTACAGTTTGGCCAAGCAGTTTAGTTAGTCTACAATTTGTGCACGATTTGATGCATTTTTAAACTTGGCAAAATTTATATAACCATGAGTTTACAATAAAAGTTACAAATAAAATCCATATCACAACTTATATGCGTTTATTCCATTTAATAAAATTCACATTTAACAGGATATAAATCATCATTTTTTTCCAAATTTAGAAAAATTATGTCAATAATGTTTTATTTTTAAGGCTTCTATTATAATATCTAGTTTAAATGTCTCAAAACTTACACAAACGAAAAGTAATCATAAAATTAAAATATTCACACAACTTAACCATCACACAAGTGTCTCTAAATAAACAAATTAATATTACACATTTTTCACTTCATTTCTTTTGTGTAGGCATCTAATTCTGCATCCAATTCCTCTGCTGTAGGCTGTTTGCGCTGATTCCTAGGGGTTCGTCCTCCACGACCTGTGAACACAAAAGTAAATTATGAATATATGAACTATATTTACAAGAATGACAAATATATGGGATGTACAATTATTGTTTCTTTTTCAGTAAGGTTAAAAAAAAATTATTTGTTTAACTCAAAAAAATAATTTTATTATACATACAGTGTTTCTACTCAATTGTAAAGGTTTAAGTTGATTCAAATTATTTTCTTTTTTAATTTACAACAACTTTTACAACAAAGTAAAAATACAAGAGCTAATAATAGAATAAGTGTGTTCCACTTGGAGTCGTACTATATTCGTGTATGTTGTTTACCTACTTTACTACACCTATTTTACATAAAACACCCATATTCCCCACGTATTATAATAACCATGAAATATTAAATTGAATAGCAAAAAAAGTCTATCTTCCCCTTTTCATTATCCAATTATTTCTATTAAAAAAAAAATATGTTTGCTTTTATAACTAAAAAATATCTGATTTGTAAGTTGAATTCGCCCTCAAAATATGCCATTAGAATTTTTCTATCTTCAACCAAAAAATCGACTGACATTGTTGGTGTTAATGACGGACTTAACAAAAGAAGTTGTTTTATTTTTATTACTATACTTTAATGTTGAAAGTTAATGTAATTTCCACGAGTAATAACATCAGTTCAGTGTTTCAGATTCAGTACGGAACTGGCAACATGGAACTGAGTATTCTAGATTTAAATCCAAATAGGTATATAAATAAATAACAGAACTTATAAACAGAAGGAATGTTTTATCTGAAAAAATAAGAAATATGCAATATACATGGGACTCATCCTTCAACAGAATACAGCCAACAAATATGACCAATTTTCGACATCTAACCGCATATGTGCTAGTCAGTACTTACATAAACACTAAGTATGTAAGACTATGTCGCCTTTATAGGTATTTCATATTTTTTCCCATTTTAGCCTATGGGTACTATTTGAACATGAAATTGACGCAAAATGTTAGACAAATATTAAAAAAAAAACTCTTAAAGATTCTTGTAATAAAATGAATTTGACAATATTAGTAGAACAAAGCATTGAAAGGAGATAATTGTATGAAGGTGGAATAAAAAATTTTGTAATAAAAGATCGACTACGGACAACACATGGAACTGATGTTTTAGCTTAACATAATTTATAAATCACTAAAGAAAATTAAAAACTGGTATCCGTCATCAATCCTTAAGAAAAGTTAATAACAAAGAATTCTAATTGTTACTTTTTCTGTACTCGTTTTCTAGTAGCTTTAACAACGGAGGACACTTCATTACTCATTTTTGAGGCATCCGCCCATATACTAATTCATACATTTAGAGTTTGTAATAGATGGCCTATATACAGAGCAATAACAAAATTTAATCAGTCAATAATAATTAGTGCTATTTTTTGCAAATAAAGAAATATTGAAAATAGAAATCTTAAGACTGATTTCAAGAAAAAAGTAAAAGTAAAAAAAAATAACATCAGATAACTTAAAACAATGAACTACAATATTTTTGAGAGAATTGTACATATTTTCAACATTTCTTTATTTGTAAATAAATTTATCATTGTAGTGTATACAAATTAATGTAGTTCTAATGACTATATATCGACGCTTTAGTATGAAAACATGCTATCAGATTTCGGTTGGAAAACATGCTATCTCAAATTAAGCTTGGAAAGCATGCTAGCTCAGATCTTTAAGTAAAAACATGCTATCTCAGTTTGACTAGAAATTTAAATTGGCATGAAATTGGAATGACTGAAACCGTGGATTTACAATAAACTTATATATTTTTCAAAAAGTAAGGAATATTTAAGATCTGCTAGCATGTTTTCCAAGCTTAATTTGAGATAGCATGTTTTCCAACCGAAATTTTGAGATAGCATGTTTTCCAACCGAAATCTGAGATAGCATATTTTCGTAATAAAGCGTCGATGTCAATTCAATTTGCAATATGTTTAACCATTAAACATTGGTAACTGCATAATTATTTTATCTCTCTGTACAAAGACCACCTATGTTACAAACTAAACCCAAAATGGCTCAACACAATGAATTATTGACTTTATAGATCCCAAATATACAATTTAAATTTTGCTTGAAAAAAAAAAATAATAAATATCACATAAATTACTGCTAAAATTAAATTTTGGCATTAGCACATCAAGATATGTATAATTCAATTAAAGTGTGTTCAGCGAATGGTCGGACCGGTCAGTCGTTCAGCAGACAAATATTTCATCGGTCACCTCAATCAGTTGAATGGGAATATTGGGCAGGATTTAATACAGTTACTAAAGGCCATTCAGCGAATTGTTTGACTAAAGAAGTTTGACGGAACTAGTCCGACCATTCGCTGAACACAGCCTAAATTATAACTACCAGGATGATACACTTGTCACACTTGATACACAAGTGGAACATATGTACATATATCACGAACATTAGTTTGTAATAATAGGTATTTTTAATTAATAACTAACCTCTAGTGGGTCTACTTTTGCCTCCCCTCGGACTTCTATTTTGAAATTTCTTATCTCCACCACCAATTCTTCGAACAGGACTGGGAATTTCCGATGTAGTAAGTTGAATATTCATAGCACGTCCATCTAACGGTACTCCATTATACTGCTTCATGGCTTTAATGGCGTCACTTCTTCTTTCAAAAATAACATCTGCTGTACCCAATGATCTGCCTGATCTGTCATAATGTACAGCGGCACTTTTAAGAGGCCCAAACTCAGCAAAAAGTTCTTGAATATCTGAATCAGAAACTCCAAAATCTAGATTTGAAACCATGAGTTTTGTGGGCCCCATGTTAGCCTGAATGGCTGCTCGAGCGGCTGCCACTTTACGTGGACCATAACCCTCGAACAGATCATGCTTCCATGCACTATTAACGTCTCCCTAAAGAAACAATTGGTTGTTGTCAAAACCCAGAGTTTCAGGGTATTTTTTTAGGCAGAACCCTTTACATTCCAGCCTGTTTCCTCATAAAAAAACAATTGTTTAAAAAAGTAGTAAATCTAATTACCCGGGTGTAATTTCGTGAAATTCCACCACGTCCACGACCTCTTTGGACACCACCACCAGGTCGTCCAGTGTTTCTAAAATTCCCTCGCCTTTGGCCANCTAAAAAATGATTTGTAAGTTGAATTCGTCCTCAAAATATGCCATTAGAATTTTTCTATCTTCAACCAAAAAATCGACTGACATTGTTGGTGTTAATGACGGACTTAACAAAAGAAGTTGTTTTATTTTTATTACTATACTTTAATGTTGAAAGTTAATGTAATTTCCACGAGTAATAACATCAGTTCAGTGTTTCAGATTCAGTACGGAACTGGCAACATGGAACTGAGTATTCTAGATTTAAATCCAAATAGGTATATAAATAAATAACAGAACTTATAAACAGAAGGAATGTTTTATCTGAAAAAATAAGAAATATGCAATATACATGGGACTCATCCTTCAACAGAATACAGCCAACAAATATGACCAATTTTCGACATCTAACCGCATATGTGCTAGTCAGTACTTACATAAACACTAAGTATGTAAGACTATGTCGCCTTTATAGGTATTTCATATTTTTTCCCATTTTAGCCTATGGGTACTATTTGAACATGAAATTGACGCAAAATGTTAGACAAATATTAAAAAAAAAACTCTTAAAGATTCTTGTAATAAAATGAATTTGACAATATTAGTAGAACAAAGCATTGAAAGGAGATAATTGTATGAAGGTGGAATAAAAAATTTTGTAATAAAAGATCGACTACGGACAACACATGGAACTGATGTTTTAGCTTAACATAATTTATAAATCACTAAAGAAAATTAAAAACTGGTATCCGTCATCAATCCTTAAGAAAAGTTAATAACAAAGAATTCTAATTGTTACTTTTTCTGTACTCGTTTTCTAGTAGCTTTAACAACGGAGGACACTTCATTACTCATTTTTGAGGCATCCGCCCATATACTAATTCATACATTTAGAGTTTGTAATAGATGGCCTATATACAGAGCAATAACAAAATTTAATCAGTCAATAATAATTAGTGCTATTTTTTGCAAATAAAGAAATATTGAAAATAGAAATCTTAAGACTGATTTCAAGAAAAAAGTAAAAGTAAAAAAAAATAACATCAGATAACTTAAAACAATGAACTACAATATTTTTGAGAGAATTGTACATATTTTCAACATTTCTTTATTTGTAAATAAATTTATCATTGTAGTGTATACAAATTAATGTAGTTCTAATGACTATATATCGACGCTTTAGTATGAAAACATGCTATCAGATTTCGGTTGGAAAACATGCTATCTCAAATTAAGCTTGGAAAGCATGCTAGCTCAGATCTTTAAGTAAAAACATGCTATCTCAGTTTGACTAGAAATTTAAATTGGCATGAAATTGGAATGACTGAAACCGTGGATTTACAATAAACTTATATATTTTTCAAAAAGTAAGGAATATTTAAGATCTGCTAGCATGTTTTCCAAGCTTAATTTGAGATAGCATGTTTTCCAACCGAAATTTTGAGATAGCATGTTTTCCAACCGAAATCTGAGATAGCATATTTTCGTAATAAAGCGTCGATGTCAATTCAATTTGCAATATGTTTAACCATTAAACATTGGTAACTGCATAATTATTTTATCTCTCTGTACAAAGACCACCTATGTTACAAACTAAACCCAAAATGGCTCAACACAATGAATTATTGACTTTATAGATCCCAAATATACAATTTAAATTTTGCTTGAAAAAAAAAAATAATAAATATCACATAAATTACTGCTAAAATTAAATTTTGGCATTAGCACATCAAGATATGTATAATTCAATTAAAGTGTGTTCAGCGAATGGTCGGACCGGTCAGTCGTTCAGCAGACAAATATTTCATCGGTCACCTCAATCAGTTGAATGGGAATATTGGGCAGGATTTAATACAGTTACTAAAGGCCATTCAGCGAATTGTTTGACTAAAGAAGTTTGACGGAACTAGTCCGACCATTCGCTGAACACAGCCTAAATTATAACTACCAGGATGATACACTTGTCACACTTGATACACAAGTGGAACATATGTACATATATCACGAACATTAGTTTGTAATAATAGGTATTTTTAATTAATAACTAACCTCTAGTGGGTCTACTTTTGCCTCCCCTCGGACTTCTATTTTGAAATTTCTTATCTCCACCACCAATTCTTCGAACAGGACTGGGAATTTCCGATGTAGTAAGTTGAATATTCATAGCGCGTCCATCTAACGGTACTCCATTATACTGCTTCATGGCTTTAATGGCGTCACTTCTTCTTTCAAAAATAACATCTGCTGTACCCAATGATCTGCCTGATCTGTCATAATGTACAGCGGCACTTTTAAGAGGCCCAAACTCAGCAAAAAGTTCTTGAATATCTGAATCAGAAACTCCAAAATCTAGATTTGAAACCATGAGTTTTGTGGGCCCCATGTTAGCCTGAATGGCTGCTCGAGCGGCTGCCACTTTACGTGGACCATAACCCTCGAACAGATCATGCTTCCATGCACTATTAACGTCTCCCTAAAGAAACAATTGGTTGTTGTCAAAACCCAGAGTTTCAGGGTATTTTTTTAGGCAGAACCCTTTACATTCCAGCCTGTTTCCTCATAAAAAAACAATTGTTTAAAAAAGTAGTAAATCTAATTACCCGGGTGTAATTTCGTGAAATTCCACCACGTCCACGACCTCTTTGGACACCACCACCAGGTCGTCCAGTGTTTCTAAAATTCCCTCGCCTTTGGCCACCTCCTCCACGACTTCTGCCACCACGTCGACCTCCACCACGACCTCGTTGTGGTTTATTTGATTTTATAATTTCGTCTAAACTCATTTCTATTTTATCGACCATTCTGATATCTCAAATATTCTAAATTTACTAATTTAAACAACGGCGTCTGCAACACAACAGTACAAGAAAATGGCGCTTTAAAAAGAAGCCAAACGAAACGAAACGCCAATGCATTTACACCTGATGATCAGTGTTGCCAACAGTTGACAATTCTAATTCCTAATACACTAGATTCTATATTGTCTTCTCTCAGGACCTTAGAGCATATACTACTGGAGGCAGTGTCTCAGTGGCCGAGAGTGTAGCGGAGATTTAGAGATAGAAAGGTTTAGAAGGGTATTTGCTATCACTCTCTAGCAGCACGCGATTGCATGTTCCTAGAGAGAGATAGCTTATACCCTCATGTCTCTCTCTCTGTCTAAACCTCCACTGCACTCTCGACCACAGAGCATTGCCTCCAGTAGTATATGCTCTAAGGTCAGGACCACCAGAAACCACCTTACCCAATTTGGTAAATATCGAGATTCAAATATGGCGCTAAATTTAAAAGTAAAATATAAATTTAAATAAAGATGTCTCCGTATAAATACAATTTTTGTACAATATATATATATACGTATATTTTACAATTAATATAAGAATACTTTATATGTAAATACCACACTGATGTAAATACAATATTTACATTCAATTTCGAATAATTAGACATCTAATATCCTCCAGAAAAATATATTTCAAATGTGAATTCTCTGTACAGGATGTTTTTTTTTCACAATAAATGGTGTAAATATAAATATTTACATAAAATAAACAATATAACGTAATTACAAAAAAGTTTTAATATGTAGGTATGTTAACTCGCGCGCCATTATTCTATGGCTAGAAATTGGCCTCAATGATTTGGGATCGAGGGGGATTATCCCTCTTTATCCTGCCTCATCTCGTGTAGGCCCGGACA